>NC_139647.1:6049830-6137330 GCF_964638095.1 Poromitra crassiceps | reverse complement strand
CATGACTGCTGTTCCAGTTTACTGTACTGTATACAGTATTAATACAGTCATTGCTGCTGTTCCAGTTTACTGTACTGTATACAGTATTAATACAGTCATTACTGCTGTTCCAGTTTACTGTACTGTATACAGTATTAATACAGTCATTGCTGCTGTTCCAGTTTCCTGTACTGTATACAGTATTAATACAGTCATTACTGCTGTTCCAGTTTACTGTACTGTATACAGTATTAATACAGTCATTACTGCTGTTCCAGTTTACTGTACTGTATACAGTATTAATACAGTCATTACTGCTGTTCCAGTTTACTGTACTGTATACAGTATTAATACAGTCATTACTGCTGTTCCAGTTTACTGTACTGTATACAGTATTAATACAGTCATTACTGCTGTTCCAGTTTACTGTACTGTATACAGTATTAATACAGTCATTACTGCTGTTCCAGTTTACTGTACTGTATACAGTATTAATACAGTCATTACTGCTGTTTCAGTTTACTGTACTGTATACAGTATTAATACAGTCATTACTGCTGTTCCAGTTTACTGTACTGTATACAGTATTAATACAGTCATTACTGCTGTTCCAGTTTACTGTACTGTATACAGTATTAATACAGTCATTACTGCTGTTCCAGTTTACTGTACTGTATACAGTATTAATACAGTCATTACTGCTGTTCCAGTTTACTGTACTGTATACAGTATTAATACAGTCATTACTGCTGTTCCAGTTTACTGTACTGTATACAGTATTAATACAGTCATTACTGCTGTTCCAGTTTACTGTACTGTATACAGTATTAATACAGTCATTACTGCTGTTCCAGTTTACTGTACTGTATACAGTATTAATACAGTCATTACTGTTGTTCCAGTTTACTGTACTGTATACAGTATTAATACAGTCATTGCTGCTGTTCCAGTTTACTGTACTGTATACAGTATTAATACAGTCATTACTGCTGTTCCAGTTTACTGTACTGTATACAGTATTAATACAGTCATTACTGCTGTTCCAGGTGTCGGTGGAGGAGATGGTGACTAAGAAGGAACAAATTGCAGAAGCACTCAGGTCCACACAAATGATGCTGAACAAACACAGTGACAAGTAAGTCAAGTCATTATGCCTCAGATACATGCTACGTTCTCCTGTGTCAAACCTCAGATACATGCTACTTTCTCCTGTGTGAAACCTCAGATACATGCTACTTTCTCCTGTGTGAAACCTCAGATACATGCTACTTTCTCCTGTGTGAAACCTCAGATACATGCTACTTTCTCCTGTGTGAAGCCTCAGATACATGCTACTTTCTCCTGTGTGAAACCTCAGATACATGCTACTTTCTCCTGTGTGTAAGGCTACAGCCTCAGATACATGCTACTTTCTCCTGTGTGTAATGCTACAGCCTCAGATACATGCTACTTTCTCCTGTGTGAAAGGCTACAGCCTCAGATACATGCTACTTTCTCCTGTGTGAAAGGCTACAGCCTCAGATACATGCTACTTTCTCCTGTGTGAAAGGCTACAGCCTCAGATACATGCTACCTTCTCTTGTGTGTAAGGCTACAGCCTCAGATACATGCTACTTTCTCCTGTGTGAAGTCTCAGATACATGCTACTTTCTCCTGTGTGAAAGGCTACAGCCTCAGATACATGCTACTTTCTCCTGTGTGAAAGGCTACAGCCTCAGATACATGCTACTTTCTCCTGTGTGAAAGGCTACAGCCTCAGATACATGCTACCTTCTCTTGTGTGTAAGGCTACAGCCTCAGATACATGCTACTTTCTCCTGTGTGAAAGGCTACAGCCTCGGATACATGCTACTTTCTCCTGTGTGTAAGGCTACAGCCTCAGATACATGCTACTTTCTCCTGTGTGAAAGGCTACAGCCTCGGATACATGCTACTTTCTCCTGTGTGAAAGCCTACAGCCTCAGATACATGCTACTTTCTCCTGTGTGAAGTCTCAGATACATGCTACTTTCTCCTGTGTGTAAGGCTACAGCCTCAGATACATGCTACTTTCTCCTGTGTGAAAGGCTACAGCCTCGGATACATGCTACTTTCTCCTGTGTGTAAGGCTACAGCCTCAGATACATGCTACTTTCTCCTGTGTGAAAGGCTACAGCCTCGGATACATGCTACTTTCTCCTGTGTGAAAGCCTACAGCCTCAGATACATGCTACTTTCTCCTGTGTGAAGTCTCAGATACATGCTACTTTCTCCTGTGTGAAAGGCTACAGCCTCAGATACATGCTACTTTCTCCTGTGTGAAAGGCTACAGCCTCAGATACATGCTACTTTCTCCTGTGTGAAAGGCTACAGCCTCAGATACATGCTACCTTCTCTTGTGTGTAAGGCTACAGCCTCAGATACATGCTACTTTCTCCTGTGTGAAAGGCTACAGCCTCGGATACATGCTACTTTCTCCTGTGTGTAAGGCTACAGCCTCAGATACATGCTACTTTCTCCTGTGTGAAAGGCTACAGCCTCGGATACATGCTACTTTCTCCTGTGTGAAAGCCTACAGCCTCAGATACATGCTACTTTCTCCTGTGTGAAGTCTCAGATACATGCTACTTTCTCCTGTGTGTAAGGCTACAGCCTCAGATACATGCTACTTTCTCATGTGTGTAAGGCTACAGCCTCAGATACATGCTACTTTCTCATGTGTGTAAGGCTATACCCTCAGATACATGCTACTTTCTCCTCTGTGTAAGGCTACAGCCTCAGATACATGCTACTTTCTCCTGTGTGAAAGGCTACAGCCTCAGATACATGCTACTTTCTCCTGTGTGAAAGGCTACAGCCTCAGATACATGCTACTTTCTCCTGTGTGAAAGGCTACAGCCTCAGATACATGCTACTTTCTCCTGTGTGAAAGCCTACAGCCTCAGATACATGCTACTTTCTCCTGTGTGAAGTCTCAGATACATGCTACTTTCTCCTGTGTGTAAAGCTGCAGCCTCAGATACATGCTACTTTCTCCTGTGTGTAAGGCTACAGCCTCAGATACATGCTACTTTCTCCTGTGTGTAAGTCTACAGCCTCAGATACATGCTACTTTCTCCTGTGTGAAAGCCTACAGCCTCGGATACATGCTACTTTCTCCTGTGTGAAAGGCTACAGCCTCAGATACATGCTACTTTCTCCTGTCTGAAAGCCTACAGCCTCAGATACATGCTACTTTCTCCTGTGTGAAAGGCTACAGCCTCAGATACATGCTACTTTCTCCTGTGTGAAGGGTACAGCCTCAGATACATGCTACTTTCTCCTGTGTGAAAGCCTACAGCCTCGGATACATGCTACTTTCTCCTGTGTGAAAGGCTACAGCCTCAGATACATGCTACTTTCTCCTGTGTGTAATGCTACAGCCTCAGATACATGCTACTTTCTCCTGTGTGAAAGGCTACAGCCTCAGATACATGCTACTTTCTCCTGTGTGAAAGGCTACAGCCTCAGATACATGCTACTTTCTCCTGTGTGAAAGGCTACAGCCTCATCCTTTGTGCCGTGTGTTGCAGAATGAGCGAGGAGGAACGGGACACGGCCCAGGAGCAGCTGCAGGCTCTGAACCAGGCCTACAGTGATCTCTCCCAACAGTGTGCAGACCACACGCCCTCTGCAGAGCAGGTTTGCTACTGGGCCTATCTCTTCAATAGGGTGGATTGCGTTTGTGCATTACAGGGATGATAAAAAGGATGAAGCGCCACCTAGTGTTCAATTGCATGACTAATCTTTCTTTCCCTCTATCTTATTTCTAGCATGGTGTGAGAGCTTTTCTCTTGTGTCTATATTCTATATTCATTTTATAATATTGGATCACTGATTTTGACCAAAGAAACCCAGAAACTTGGAGTATGCTGTAAACATGTTTTGTGCCAACAACACCATCTCATTTCATTCTGACATGTCACAGTCTGCATTGAGGCCATGTGCTTGAGTTCTCTTGCAGTTCCACAAACAACCACTACATAACACTTGTGTGACGTGTCTAACCTGCCCTCTTTTTTGCGAGATGCTGAGATTGCGTTCACAGATGCATGTTAGCTTTCAATGTGTCGTAGCTCATTCTGCTGTCACAACCCTGATGCAGTCTTGCACTTGTGCACACGGTCTCTTAACATACATTTGTGTGGTGGTGAGTACACGTTTTGCCTTGTTGACTACAGTCGATTTTGCATTGCACATTTCACATAGATAATATATTATTTTATATCCAAGTCCTGTCTGCAGTCAATTCAATAATGTGTATGTTTTCATTTTCCCATAGGAGTTTAAAACCCTTGATGGCATTCGTGAGCTTGGGAATGGAGTGGTGCACTCTGATCAGAGTGTGCTGATTGATCAGATGATCGGGGTCACTCTCCCAGAGGACCAGCCTATGACCTCTGACCCCTCTCAGTCTGAGCTCCGTGTGTGTCAGGACTTGGATGAGGTCCTCAAACAAGATCCCGTTGATACGTCTGCCCTGAAGCAATTGCAGGAGCTGAGTGAAGCAAGCGAGTGCATACAAGGTCCGCATTTATCTTCTGTGCCCCTCTCGGAAATAACAGCAGCCAGGGAGGGGAGCATCCCTGAACATCTGCTCATCAAGATGATAGAGATCCAACCAGTCAGTGATGGATTGAAGGCATGCTACACAGGGGATACACTGAGCTTGGAGAGGGCATTTCAGTGCGGTTTGATTCCTGCTTCTGTCTATGTAAACGCTCTTCAAAGGCAGAAGACCTGCCTGAATTTAACCGATCGCAACACTTCTCAAAGTGCTCAGACCCAAACGAGCAGCACTGTGAACTTCCAAAATGGGGAAAGGCTAATGGTGGACGAAGCTGTTCAGTGTGACTTCATGAGCTGTAGCAGTACACTCATAGTGCTTGAAAAACAGAGATATTGTATGGGACTTAGATTGCCTCACTCTGGGGAAATCCTAACTGCATCCACCTCGTTGCAGCATGATCACCAGTCCATCACCAACGAGTTCACCAGCAAACTCCTCAGTAATCGACAGAAGATAGCAGCTTTTTACATCCCGGAGAGCTCAGAGGTAGTAGACATCGCTGCTGCCATTCAAAGGGGTTTAATTGATATTCGTACAGCAGAGGTGTTGAAATCTATAGAATTTCCAGATGCGTTTCCTGATGTTGATCAGCTTAATGCAAAGTTTTCCTCGTGGCTTATGTTTAAAGAGCTTACCCTTGATGGATGCCATCATGCCACAGATGGTTTAGAGGTTGGGGATAGGAACATTAACAGTCCTTCTCCCACCGAGGCGAGGCAATTATTCATCTCCTACCTAATGGTGAACAGTTACATGGATCCAAAGTCAGGACAGAGGCTTGTAATCCTCGACAGACAGTTGTCTAAAATGGTGACACTTTTCACTGAAGATCCACTCTTTGAAAACATGGAACGGAATTTTACCTCTCTCACTTCAAACGTTGGTGATCTTGCGGAACAGGTAGATTTAGAGATAGCTTTGCAAATACAGGAGGAAACCGATGAATTCATACAAAACAAGCAGGAATTGACTTCTCGTGACCTTGTTCCCTGGGAGAATGAGATTGCTTCTGATGAAAAGATAAGTGCTAATGACGAGGTGCCAAAACATGATTCTGTCAAGGAAGCTTCAATAGATGATGACTTTGCTTGGGACACCGCACAGCCTGGTGCAACAGAGAACGCTTTGTCTCAATACTCAACTCAAAGCACAGACTCTGCTGACTCTGAGACATGTTTAAGTACCGCGCTGAATGGTTTAGATATTGAAGTGGGAGAGGCTGTCAGTGGAGGTCTGGATATTCCAGCTACTCCAGAGAACTCAATCCTTCACGCTTCGTGTTCTGTGAATTGCACAGAATCTGGCTCACCCTCGGGGGTATTTCACTCCACAAGTCCCACATGGGCGGTAAGTTCTTGTCATCAAACGCAGCCACACTTAAATCCTGACGCACTGTGCCGTGAATCAGGAGGTGCTGATGACATCATGACCACAGAGTCGGTATGCTCTGAGGACTCGTGCGAGTGGCAGAATGAGCGAGACTATGCCGTTCATCTTCTGAAAGCCCAGGTGGAGGAGGGGGGCATTTTGGACGTAACCTCTGGCAAACGCTACGACCTGGAGGCAGCTCTCCATGAGGGCTTAGTCGATGAGGACACCGTATTGCTTGCTCTGCAGCTGAGTGGAAAAAGTGGCGTCGCAGGGGATGACGAGGATACAGCGTCTATCCTAAAGCACTCAATGTCACATGGAGCCATATCCTCAAACACTGCTTTGCGTATTCTGGAACAGCAGCGTCTGTTGGCTGGTGTATACGACCCAAAGTCTGGTTGCACCATTAGCATCAGTGAAGCATTGCAGTCTGGATTAGTAAGTGATGGATTTGTTGAGAAGAAGATCCTTAAGTCAGACCCGATGCCCAAAGCCACCATCTACCCTGACGAAGAGTGCAGCCACCGCATATCTGATGCCCACAGTCTGGGCTTCATCGATATGTACGAGGCTGAGGACGCGCTGCTGCTGCAGCAGCGAGCGGACAGGAAGGTAGCTGTCATGGTGCTTGATCTCACTGATGAGCACATCCATAACAGAGCCACTGAGATGGAGAACGCACACGCTGCGCTAGACTGGAAAGCAGGAGGAGATGTAGGAGAGATGAGCAATTATCTCTATCCTTTAATTCCCTCGTTCATTAATCGCAGGCCTGCCTGCGCTCAGATCATCTCGCCGTTCTCCTGGAATCAGCTCACTGACGAGTGCATCCGTCACTCTGACAGAACATCGTTACCGACTGAAGGTTGTGACACACAGACCTTAGTCAAAAGCCAACTGGCAGATAAGACAGCTGGTTTTGGTGCTTTGATGCAAAACGCTGCTGGTGTGAGTGATGAAACACCTGACAGCGCTCCTCAAGCAGAAAGCCAGTTTGAACGTGCCGGTTCCACCGGCCAATCTGGTGAAACAGACGGCTCACCCATAGATGATGATTTTCCCAGAGCACAACTGGAAAAGCCGAGTCCTGTCCAGAGTGACTCAGGTATATCCTCCTCCAACAGTGACGTGTTGACTGAGGAAAGCAGACTGGAGAGTGCGCTCTGTCCTGTTCAGTCATCTCCGTTCAGTGACGTGTTGTCTGAGGAACGCAGACTGGAGAGTGCGCTCAGTGCCGTTCAGTCATCTCCGTTCAGTGACGTGTTGACTGAGGAACGTAGACTGGAGAGTGCGCTCAGTGCCGGTCAGTCATCTTCGTTCAGTGGCATGTTGACTGAGGAAAGCAGACTGGAGAGTGCGCTCAGTGCCGTTCAGTCATCTCCGTTCAGTGACGTGTTGACTGAGGAAAGCAGACTGGAGAGTGCGCTCAGTGCCATTCAGTCATCATCTTCGTTCAGTGACATGTTGACTGAGGAACGCAGACTGGAAAGTGCACTCAGTGCCGTTCAGTCATCATTTTCGTTCAGTGGCGTGTTGACTGAGGAACGCAGACTGGAGAATGCGCTCAGTGCCGGTCAGTCATCTTCGTTCAGTGACGTGTTGACTGAGGAACGCAGACTGGAGAGTGCGCTCAGTGCCGTTCAGTCATCTCTGTTCAGTGACGTGTTGACTGAGGAAAGCAGACTGGAGAGTGCGCTCAGTGCCGTTCAGTCATCCTCGTTCAGTGACGTGTTGACTGAGGAAAGCAGACTGGAGAGTGCGCTCAGTGCCGTTCAGTCATCTTCGTTCAGTGGCGTGTTGTCTGAAGAACGCAGACTGGAGAGTGCGCTCAGTGCCGTTCAGTCATCTCGGTTCAGTGACGTGTTGACTGACGAAAGCAGACTGGAGAGTGCGCTCAGTGCCGGTCAGTCATCTTCGTTCAGTGACATGTTGACTGAAGAACGCAGACTGGAGAGTGCGCTCAGTGCCGGTCAGTCATCTTCGTTCAGTGACGTGTTGACTGAGGAACGCAGACTGGAGAGTGCGCTCAGTGCCGGTCAGTCATCTTCGTTCAGTGACGTGTTGTCTGAGGAAAGCAGACTGGAGAGTGCGCTCAGTGCCGGTCAGTCATCTTCGTTCAGTGACGTGTTGACTGAGGAAAGCAGACTGGAGAGTGCGCTCAGTGCCGGTCAGTCATCTTCGTTCAGTGACGTGTTGACTGAGGAAAGCAGACTGGAGAGTGCGCTCAGTGCCGGTCAGTCATCTTCGTTCAGTGACGTGTTGACTGAGGAAAGCAGACTGGAGAGTGCGCTCAGTGCCGGTCAGTCATCTTCGTTCAGTGACGTGTTGACTGAGGAAAGCAGACTGGAGAGTGCGCTCAGTGCCGGTCAGTCATCTCCGTTCAGTGACGTGTTGTCTGAGGGAAGCAGACTGGAAAGTGCACTCAGTGCCGTTCAGTCATCATCTTCGTTCAGTGACATGTTGACTGAGGAAAACAGACTGGAGAGTGCGCTCAGTGCCATTCAGTCATCTTCGTTCAGTGATGTGTTGTCTGAGGAACGCAGACTGGAGAGTGCGCTCAGTGCCGTTCAGTCATCCTCATTCAGTGACGTGTTGACTGAGGAACGCAGACTGGAGAGTGCGCTCAGTGCCGTTCAGTCATCTCCGTTCAGTGACGTGTTGACTGAGGAAAGCAGACTGGAGGGTGCGCTCAGTGCCGGTCAGTCATCTCCGTTCAGTGACGTGTTGTCTGAGGAACGCAGACTGGAGAGTGCGCTCAGTGCCGTTCAGTCATCTTTGTTCAGTGACGTGTTGACTGAGGAAAGCAGACTGGAGAGTGCGCTCAGTGCCGTTCAGTCATCTCCGTTCAGTGAGCCAACTCAGAGTAGAGATGACTCATCGCTTATCTCGTTTTCTGGGGCTAATGGTAACTGGGGGGAGAGCATCACAAAAGATGGCAGTGGAATTACATTACATCAGCAACCAGTCCTCCAGTCAGAAGGGCATTTCATTATTGAAACTGAGGCCAAATCCTCTCTTAATGGTCCGAGCCAGAGTTTGACTGTTTGTGAGAGAACAAGTCGACAACAATTGAACCACTCTTCTCCATCGCCTATTGTTTCTGATATAAAAACAAGCATCGTCAGTCAGAGCAGCTGCGATATAGAAGATTCAGACCGTTTACCTCCAGAGCCAGTAATGACTCATAACAATGTGTCGGGTTCAAAGAACAACGCTGCAGATGACGTTGACTGTAACATTTCCCCAGAGAGGCAATCTGGAGACATTTATAAAGTCCCCAACAATGATATGGAGCAGATCTCGGTGTCCAGCAACACACTGACATTAGAGACGAGTGATGATAGCAAAGACAATGCAAGTATTGCCAAAAGACTCTCGTGTTCAGACGCACCCTCAGCATCAGACATGACCTCAGGGCAGAGAGAACCCAGAATGGGAGTAGGATTAGGATTAGATATTTTACCAGATGGAAATAAATTAGATATAGTATGTGCTTCTGTTGATGAGCTAGTTACTGATTTCCCATCACACAAGTCCATTACATCTGACATGGCCTCTCCAGCTCCATCAGTGGTTTCTGATGCTGTAAGGACCGGTCTGGATGAGCAGTGGAAAATGAGTACAGAAGGGGCGCATGTCAGCAACTCAGAAAAGGCAGAAACTCAAGACAGAGAAAGTGCTCTCACTATGCTCCAGATTACTCCGCAGCCCTCAAGTGATGATAGCAAAGACAATGCAAGTATTGCCGAAAGAAGACTCTCATGTTCAGACCCACCCTCAGCATCAGACATTAACTCAGGGCAGAAAGAACTTGGAATGGGAGTAGGATTAGGATTAGATATTCTACCAGATGGAAATATATTAGATGTATGTGCTTCTGTTGATGAGCTAGTTACTGATTTCCCATCACTCAAGTCCATTACATCTGACATGGCCTCTCCAGCTCCATCGGGGAGTTTTGATGCTGTAAGGACTGGTCTAGATGAGCAGCGTATAATGGGTACAGAAGGGGGCCATGTCAACGACTTGGAAAAGGCAGAAACACAAGACACTGAAAGCGCTCTCACTATGCTGCATGATACTCCACAGCCCTCAGATGGAGGCGGTTTAGACACAGCCCGTGGACTTATGGAGAGCAGTCGTCCAGACCTTCTCATGGATTTGCTGAAGCAAGACACCCTCAATTCTAACGGCAAAGAAATGGCAGACCAAGCTTCGACACCCCGGGAAGAAAAAGTCCACGCGAAGACAGACCAGTCTGATGTTGTGAACATCCAGCTGCAACTACTGCAGGTTCTGAAGAGTGTCTCTGCGAACCAAGACCCTTCGGTGCTTCAAGGGGTGATGGAGACTCTGAGCAACGCACTAGGGATCGATGCTCAGGAGGACCGATGCCACACGCTGGACAGCATCAAGGAGGAGAGCTCAGAGGAGGAGGGTGAGGGGTCAGCAGAAGAGGACTCCCACCTCGGTCGCTCTACTACACTCAGTCAGCAGCCATCTACTGACGTGTCTGCCAGCTCAGACGTCTACAAAGCGAAGGAGGTCAATGATGTGGTATTTTCTTTAGTTTTGTTCAGTTTGAAGCTTTTAACCCCTCACCTCACTTTTAACATGGCCTTAATAACATCTAAATGTGTTTTTTCTGTAGATGTGCTCCATCCAGGATTACTTGGAGTGCGTTGGAAGACTCCAGGATCACGCTGATGTTTTAGATGATGTCAGAAATGACCTTTTAATCCAGGCATCCTTGAGCAACAACATGGAGGAACTACAGATCCAGCTAGAGGAATGTCAGGTTAGAAAAGAGATGTTTAATTTGTCATCATGTAGCATTATTATTCGATAACCATTATCATGTGCGTTCACTTTTAATATTTCTTTTATATTTTTTTCCCAGTCACTGGAATCCCAGCTTTCTAGACTCGCTGGTGTTCTTACAGCAGATCTGGAGAAAGCCAAACGGCTCTTAAACTCGGTTAATGAGGACATTCCCACACAAATCCACCAAGATTTGGCTTCAGCATTTCTAGAGTTGAAACCAAGTTTTACCGCTATTCGCCAGATGTGTGAGGAAAGGGGTCACTCTCTCATCCAGGCAATGGAGACAGGGAAGGTCAGTGCTCATGGTTGTTGATTAGAATTCATAGATGTGGCAGTTGCATCAGCATTATGAACTATCTTCTGTGCGTTTTGATTTGATTTGATTGTAGGTACATTTGGAGTCAACATACCAGAAACATCTCGGTGACCTTGATGAACTAGCCGGCTGTATCCAAAACAACTCTGAGATGTGGGACATGGATTTGCTGATCGCATGCGATCTGGACACTTTGAAACATATCATTCAGCAGAACAAGGTATCTCACACGTCAAAACATTTTACAGTTAGAGTGACTGAATTCAAAACTTGAGGTTCTTACTCAGCATGGTTACACGGTGTCCTCTGTTATTCCAGGACATGGAGATCAGTCTACTAACGGTAGCACGGCTCAAGTTAGAGGACATCACATTTGACATCCAGTACTTTATATCTGAGCACACACAGTTTTTGAGCCCAGCTCAGAGCAAGCACCTCCTGAAGTTACTGAGCAGCACTCAGCGGGCGTTCAGAGACCAGACAGAGAGGCTGGTGACCCAGAGACAAACCCTGGACCGCTTGCTAGAGACCCGGGAGAGGGAGAGCCAGCAGCAGGTCTGCATGTGGATGTGCTCTAAAATACCATAGATGTTTCCTTGAATAAAACAACCATGTCATCATGTTTGGTTTGCTACATGAAAGTTGAAGTGAAGAATGGACGCTCATAATGCATGTGCATAGTAGGTTAGTAGGAGCCATGTTGCTGGGCTGATGTGAGCAGCTGTCATTTGTAGATGAGAATCAAAAGTAGAAGTCGTTTCAATTGTTTCTGTCTAAATGTTGAGACAAAATTACAGTATTGCATGTTGAAGAAGTCTTTGATCATGGCTACCGACTAACCTTTCTACTGGTTGTGTTCTACAGGCCTCAAGACACCAATGAGCAATTAACAGTGGACACAATGCACCTTGGAGCGCTTTCACCCACAACATGACCACTAACACACCTGACATAATGTCCTCTTATCATGACCACTAACACACCTGACATAATGTCCTCTTATCATGACCACTAACACACCTGACATAATGTCCTCTTATCATGACCACTAACACACCTGACATGATGTCCTCTTATCATGACCACTAACACACCTGACATAATGTCCTCTTATCATGACCACTAACACACCTGACATAATGTCCTCCTATCATGACCACCAACACACCTGACATAATGTCCTCTTATGATGACCACTAACACACCTGACATAATGTCCTCTTATCATGACCACTAACACACCTGACATAATGTCCTCTTATCATGACCACACACCTGACATAATGTCCTCTTATCATGACCACCAACACACCTGACATAATGTCCTCTTATGATGACCACTAACACACCTGACATAATGTCCTCTTATCATGACCACTAACACACCTGACATAATGTCCTCCTATCATGACCACCAACACACCTGACATAATGTCCTCTTATGATGACCACTAACACACCTGACATAATGTCCTCTTATCATGACCACTAACACACCTGACATAATGTCCTCTTATCATGACCACCAACACACCTGACATAATGTCCTCTTATGATGACCACTAACACACCTGACATAATGTCCTCTTATCATGACCACCAACACACCTGACATAATGTCCTCTTATGATGACCACTAACACACCTGACATAATGTCCTCTTATCATGACCACTAACACACCTGACATAATGTCCTCCTATCATGACCACTAACACACCTGACATAATGTCCTCCTATCATGACCACTAACACACCTGACATAATGTCCTCTTATCATGACCACACACCTGACATAATGTCCTCTTATCATGACCACCAACACACCTGACATAATGTCCTCTTATGATGACCACTAACACACCTGACATAATGTCCTCTTATCATGACCACTAACACACCTGACATAATGTCCTCTTATCATGACCACTAACACACCTGACATAATGTCCTCTTATCATGACCACTAACACACCTGACATAAAGTCCTCTTATCATGACCACTAACACACCTGACATAATGTCCTCTTATCATGACCACTAACACACCTGACATAATGTCCTCTTATCATGACCACTAACACACCTGACATAAAGTCCTCTTATCATGACCACTAACACACCTGACATAAAGTCCTCTTATCATGACCACTAACACACCTGACATAAAGTCCTCTTATCATGACCACTAACACACCTGACATAATGTCCTCTTATCATGACCACTAACACACCTGACATAATGTCCTCTTATGATGACCACTAACACACCTGACATAATGTCCTCTTATCATGACCACTAACACACCTGACATAAAGTCCTCTTATCATGACCACTAACACACCTGACATAATGTCCTCTTATCATGACCACTAACACACCTGACATAAAGTCCTCTTATCATGACCACTAACACACCTGACATAATGTCCTCTTATCATGACCACTAACACACCTGACATAATGTCCTCTTATGATGACCACTAACACACCTGACATAATGTCCTCTTATCATGACCACTAACACACCTGACATAAAGTCCTCTTATCATGGCCACTAACACACCTGACATAATGTCCTCTTATCATGACCACTAACACACCTGACATAAAGTCCTCTTATCATGACCACTAACACACCTGACATAATGTCCTCTTATCATGACCACTAACACACCTGACATAAAGTCCTCTTATCATGGCCACTAATACACCTGACATAATATCAGGTGCCTCTTATGCTTATTACCATACCATGAGACCACTGTGGTGAACGGCAAGCATGTTTACAGCATACACGATCCACTGTATTGTGAAGTTAAAGGGAAATATATTCTAAAAAAGAGAATTTGCATGTTACTTCTAATCTATGCACTCTGGTTTTCAGCTTTTATAGAGATGTTCATATTAGCGCTCGCTAACACTGTGAATTCTGTTTTGGGATGGACGTTTCTCTGAGTGTGAGAGTTTGATTGAGTGTGTTTGTTAATCATTGGTGGTTTTCGTGTGATATAAACGTGGTGCCTTTTCTCTAGGTGGTCCTGGAGAAACACAAGGAGTTTTCGGACAAGTTGGAGGAATTATGTGGCGATCTCACCTTGACAGAGAACCGGCTGCTCGGTCACCAGCAGCAGGCCGACACCACCGAGAGCATCAGAGACCTGCAGCAGTACCAGCAAGAGCATCAGGTGTGATAAGAGACTAGTTTGCTTTGACATTCCAGACACAGATATCACTCGTTCTTGAATATGTTGCCAAAGAAGTTTCCATCACTTAACAGCTGCTTTCTTCTACACCTGTCTGATCTCAAGGCTCTGCAGAAGGACGTGCTGACGAATGCCAGTGCCTTGAATGAGGTCATCACCAGCACTAAAAAGTTTCTGGAGGAGAACCGGAGCAAGCTGATGCCAGAACAAATCACCGTCATTGAGAAGAAGTTAGAGGAGGCCAAGAGCAAAGCCAAGCTCATCAACCAGCGGGCGGAGGAGTCCAGGAAGGACTTGGAGAAGGTCGTTACCTCAGCTATAAAACAGGAGAGTGAGAAGGTGAGAGTCCATATTGCCTCCATGTGTCCGTTCAAATATATAAACCGCTGAAGCATTTCGTCCATTCGTCAACGTTTACGCTCTGTCTGTTTAGGCGGCAGCTGTCCAACAGCTTGAAGAAAGTCAAAGCAAAATTGAAGGTCTCCTGGGCTGGATCTCCCACATAGGGAGTGAAAAAGAGAGTGGTCCTGAACACAAAGAGAATGGGAACCTGCCAGAGGGAACTGCAGCCAAGGGGGTGATAGGAGAGGATGACAACGCCAATGGAAACGCTCTAGAAACCACTGAAACTGATTCTGTGAAGGAGCCGAGTGGGAAGAAGAACTCCTCATCCCTGGACCTTGACAAGCAATATGACAGAGTCAAGGTAGATGTTCTTTGGGGCATAACGGTTTCTCATTTCTCTGGAGTACATGGCATACATATATTTGGAAGAAATGGCTGCCTTTAGTTATCCAACTAAGAGTTTAAGCTATGATCAATTAAAATGTGGTATTTCACAACAAATTGATTGGAATTTTCTTATTAAAGTTTTCAAACCAAATAGAAAGTTTCAGCACTGCTTGGAAATAAATGATGTGGGACAGACGAGAATGGAATCTCAAAGCCGATGCTTTTAGGCTACATGGATACATTTCACTAAGTAACGAAGCAATTTGAGCTATAATCTGTGGTGGACAATCTGCAGGTAATAAAACAGTGACACATGCTTAGACTTGTGACATGCAATTAGTATGTTAATATCACAAGTTTGAATATGTTTGAATATGTATTAACTCATCATTATGTTTGTTGTTTCTACAGTACAGCATGCACGATTGATTTATTGTACAGCAAATATAAAAGTTCAAAAGTACCTAAATACCTTATTTGCTAGATAGCTAACTTGAGGTTTAATGTGATGTATCACACAATGACACTTACATCCTAGCATTAGAAACGATGGTAAATGGAATTCGAGTGGTATTGTGACCATGCAAGTCTGTCTTGTTCATCCAGGCCCGTCACCAGGAGATCCTGTCCCAGCAGCAGGATGTGATCATGGCCACCCAGTCGGCACAGGCTCTGCTGGACAGGCAAGCCGACGCGCTTTCCCCAGAGGAGAAGACCAAGCTGCAGGGAGACATCCAGGCCCTGAGGGGAGGCTACCAGGCCTCTCTGACACAGGCCGAGCAGCAGATGAAGCAGGTGAGAACAAGCTGCAGAGGGACAATCCAGGCTACTGAGGGGGGGGCGCTACCAGGCAATGTTAGCTACTTTGAGATGAGCACAGACGATTTCAGCTTAGCGTTCTTAATTAAAGGTTAAATCCATATCGTTGTCCCCTACTGGGTGCGAGCGCTGTTTGAATGCAGCCTAATCAAGGAAACGTTTAGATCAGCTGTGAGGTGGAGTGATGTTATCATGAAATATCAGCACGGCTAGAATCCCTCTTGTCCAATCAAATTGCTCGGCCGGAACTAACTGTTGGATAATGTTGATTATTTATCAAAAATCTCATTGTTGGGGCATCCCGGTGGCTCACCTGGTACCACTATTAGGGCTTAGAACTTCCTGGGTTTGAATCTGACCCGTGGTTCAAGGTTCAAGGTTCAAGGTTTTATTAGTCACATACACATTACAGGTAAAGTGCAGTGAAATTAGGGCCGCAGCCACTCCAAGACTGTGCATTCTAAAACGAGACAACACAGGGACAGACAGACAACACAGTATCACAGCACAGCACAAGATGAAGAACTAGGATTTAAGATTAAAAGTCAGGTTAAAATTAGAAAAAGTTAAACAGTTCACTGTACAGGCTTCGGTAAGTCCGTATATGGAGCAACATTTGACCGTCATAAAATAGATAAAAAAGATAAATAAAATCAAATAAAAGGTATACCTTCAATAAATAGTATAATGATAATAATAATATGGCAGGAGCCCTAACTCTTATTAATAATGTCGAGGGCCCTAATGGTTCTTTGCCACCTTCCCTCTCTTCCCCCCCTGCACCCTTCCTGTCTATCTACTGGCCTATCCAATAAAGGTAAAAATGCCCCCCAAAAAAATCTATAGAAAAAAATCTCATTGTGTAAATATTTTGTGAAAGCCAATTTGCCAGGGAAGGAAACCCTGTCTTTGCATTTTATTTTTTATTAGTCTCGTTTTAATAAAAGTGCTCACATGTGGCTTTGACTTAGAACTAAACATTTAGCCCACTTCGTACAAAATACCAAGATAAGTCAATCAGCCTAAAGATACAGAGATATGATTTTTGGTCCATATCGTTCAGCCCTAGTTGTACAGTTCAGTAACTTGCAAAGTAGTCTTTAACCAACATGAAAGAGAATCGTGGTAAGATCGTGGATCGGGATCCTGGTTGAAAAAAACCGGGACATGATGTTTTTCCCATATCGCCCCCTATAGGTGCAGTGTGTCCAGGAGGAGCTGAAGAAGTTCCAGGTGGACTGTGAGGAGTTTGAGGCGTGGCTGCAGCAGACAGAGAGCGAGATGGAGGACCTGGGGGCGCCTGCCAGCTGCCTCAATATTCTCAGTGACAAACTCCAGCGGCAGAAGAGCTTCTCCGAAGATGTGATCTCTCACAAGGGGGACCTCCGCTTCATCACCATGTCAGGACAGAAGGTGCTGGACGTGGCTAAAGCCTGCGGAGGGGCTAAGAATGCCCAGCTGGATGTGGATACTTCAGGAGCCTGCGCTGCTGTCAAGGAGACGCTGGACTCTGCAGCCGGTCGCTACAAAACCTTACATTCTCAGGTATTAAGTCTGCAGTGGATTATTAGACCAGTGGTTCTCAAAGTGGGGTCCCCAGAAAAAAATCTGAATAATCCCCCCCCCCCCCACACACACACACACACACACACACACACACTAATTCAATCCATAAGTAACACAATGACAGATTGTGCGACTATTTTGGTCATGGGTTTCATACACTTTCTGTAATAAAACATTTGAAAGCAAAAATCTTATCAGATGGGGGGACCCTGGGACAAAAGCTTATCTAATGGTCTAATTTGTGTCAGTTTATGGGTACTTGATGTGGAAAAAATTTGAGAACCACTGGATTAGACCATGATTAGACTTATCTTCAGAGGTTGTAATATCTTACTCTTACCACATGGTGGCAGCATGCATCCAAAGTAAAGAAAGAAAACCATTGTATGATTGTAATGCCTTACAGAGTCACCACTATGTTTGGTGGCATTGTAAAAACATCAATATCAGAGAAAGTCAGATTCCTTCAAGTAATTTGCTTTTGACATTGTTTCTCATGTGTTGAAACTGTTGAAACGTACTTAATTATGCGTTATTATCATTTCACTTGCTGTGTTTCAGTGTCATCAGCTTGGAAGCAACCTGAAAGATGTGGTTGACAGATACAAGAAGTATGAAGAGTCCTCCGTTGGTCTTGTGAAGTGGCTGTGCAGCTCAGAGGAGGAGGCGGTGAGGCAGCAGTCAGAGGCCATCGCTGCTGACCCACAGACACTACAGAAACAGCTGGAGGAGACCAAGGCAAGACACACCTCACACCAAGGCTGAAGTACCCTTGGTCTAGACTCGGTCTCAAATCTGATCTCAAAACCACATCTTGAAAATCTTGAAAGTCTATTAATTCTCTGGACACCAACACAAGAATAATATGAAGAAGGGGGGGGGGGGGGATGCCCTCTGTAATGTGTTAGATTTAGCTGAAGACACAGCTTAGTAACATTATCATGACAATTCTTTGATAAGATTTGCAGATAGTTTTGATATTATTCTCAAATAAGATCCAACTTACTCTCTCTTTTTTTTTGCAAAAGATTCGAGAAGGCTGATATTTGAGCCTGAGAGGTTAGTTAGTTCACTATGTACAGTACCATTCATGTTTGGCTCTAGATGTGAGAAGTGTAAGTGAATGAAAATCTTTTTTTTTTTAACACACGCTTTGGGCAGTGAATGGGATTGTTCACAAGGTCAGTTAGGAACAGACCTGCCTCACCATATACAGTGTTTCCACTCACCTCAAAACAAGCACAGCTATTTATAGCTCTACGTTCAATTTCAAAGCAGCACACTCGGGTTACTTGGCAGCTTACACACTCGTGCAAAGAGGCGAAGCACACAAGTGTCTCTGCCAACGCTTTTGGCTGCAGCTGGCTACAAAGTTTCCGGCCCAAAAGAGAGAGAGAGAGAATAATGTTCCCTAACATTTCTCTTTGGGGAGGTAGTGACTTGGAACAGGGATATGCCGAGATAAGAACAGAGACACGCTGAGATAAGAGGCGCCTGTGAGCCAACTATGCAACACTGTCTCTTAGCATTGGTTATAAATCATGTAGGGCTTTCACACCGGCAGGGCTCCGTGCCGGTTCCAGTTCCAGAACCCTAATCTGAACTGGCCGGCGCGTTCAGACCGAAAAAATAATTGGTTCGGAACCTGAAAAGTTGGTTCTCAGCGGAACCAAAAAATAGTTGGTTTTCCTTGGGAACCGTGACATCATCAGTGGGCGTGTCTCATTCTAGGCTGTGAAAATGAGCAGGAAGGAGAAGAAGGCAGTGACAACACAGAGAAAAATAATTTGCAGTGGTCTGCTGAGGAAACCAAATGTTTAGTGGCGATTTGGGCATCTACCGAATCTCAAGAAAAGCTAGAAAGCAGTACAAGAAAGAGCAAGTCATATGCCGAACTTGCAGAAGAGAGGGCCAAGGCTGGGTTCACTCGAACGCCAGACCAAATAATTAATAAACTTAAAAAAATTAAAATACTACCGAATAATGTCCTCCCACTTTGGTTCCGCTTAAACTGGTGTGAACACGGGCTGGTTCGCCAGAAAGCACCAAGGTTCTGAGACTCCAGAACGGAGCCAGAGCCAGAACCAGAACCGTGTCTGTCTGAAAGCGCTAATGTTGGAAAGATCCTATACGGAATGTACAGAATGTACAATTTTGTAGCGGGAATTAAAGAGAGGCTGTGTGAAAGAGAACGGGGGGAAAAAACAAAACAGTTGTATTTCTCTGACCTGCTCGTACGTAATGTCTGATCCACAGGCCCTGCAAGGTCAGACCACTGGACGTCAGACTGCCATCGACACGCTACGCAAGACAGCCGACTCCTTGGTAACGTCTGAGGGAGACCTGCTGAGCAACCAGGATGAGATCCAGGAGGCCGTCGGTGAGGGACAGTCTCAAAGCAGGGCCACTGATTCTGTCCTGTAAATACGTTCCGGCAGTGAAGGAGCTGATAACGAGTGAAGGAGCTGATAACGCTCCCTTTGCTTATGAGCATCATTGACACTAAAATAATACAAGCATTAAAATATGTCTGAATAGCATCTGATGTGCTTGGGAATTAGGGTTAGTTAATGAGCGAAGTCTCTCTTTGAAGCACTTTCAGCACCTTCAGAATCTGGTATTTACGGTATGTTGAATAATATGCAGCTTGAAGCTCATGAAGTTCTGTGCCATATGCAACAACAATGCACCCAAAGAGTCCACCGTTGGTTGTGTAAAAATTCACAAAATGCATGTTTAGAATGAGATAGGGCTGCTGGAGTGTCTGCGTTCGCTTCCTCCTCCATCAATGGGCTCTTGGGTGACACTCAAAAAGACATTTCTGTATTCGAGATCCTGTGTGATATTAGTCCTTTTCCAAAATTACAGCCTCAACAAAACGGGCATTACCAAATAAGTCTCTTCTTTTATTTTGAAATACCGTAGTTATATTTTGAAATACTCTAGATTATATACAATGTGTCCCAAATGGTGTGAAGCAGGGATTAACTGTTGAGTTTGAGACATAACCTGATTTGTTTCCATGCACTGTAGATGACATAGTGGAGCGGTATGACAACCTGTCCAAGTCTGTGAGCGATCGCAACGAGAAGCTGCAGATCACGCTCACTCGCTCTCTGAGCGTGCAGGACGGCTTGGATGAGATGATGGGATGGATGGAGGGCGTGGAGGCCAGTGTGAAAGACAAAGGAGAGATACCCCTGGACTCTGAAGCCATAGGAGATATCCTCAGCAAAGAAGCAGTACGTATTTTACACTAGCTGTTGGCTCAGCGGTGCAAAAAACGAATAGTACGTCTCCTGTCATATTATATGTTGTCAGCTTACCACATCAGCTAAGCGGTCGACTTTGCTTCTCAAAGTTCACCCAAAAATGTAAATTCAGGCATTAGCGACTCACCCCCACGCAGGTGGAAGGTTGGGTGAAGTTTTTTAGTCCACAAAACATTTGTGGAGTTTTCCAGGGAAACAGAGTTACAGCGTTCTCCTGAACAATTCAAGTGAACGGCTTCAAGCTTCATTCTCCTCATAATCCAAATCTCCAGAAGCCCCGAGATGCCAAGTTGACTTGAAAAGACGTAATTTACACCGTGTTTTAGCTGAAATAGTAACTGTAGCCATGAGCTGAACTTCCCGTTTTCATTTTCACTTTAAGCTCCTCACAGCTGAAGTGAAGATTCCGACTGGAAACGTGGTGTAAATGACGTCTTAGCCAAATAAACTTGGCATCTCAGGGCTTCTGGAGACTTGGATTATGCCAGATGAGCAGTATGAAGCCATTTCATGTTTGCTTGTTACCATTTCCATTTTTTGGGTGAACTTATCCTTTAACATAGTTTCATATTCCCCAGCCTGTGAGATCCAAAACAACTAAACTAAACCATCCTGCTTTCCTTGAAGGCACTGGAGCAGGACATAGCAAGTCGTCAGAGCAGCATCTCAGCCATGAAAGCCAAGGTGAAGAAGTTTGGAGAGACGGCCGACCCGTCCGCCGCAGCCCTCCTGCAGTCTAAGATGGACGCTCTGTCCCAGCGCTTCTCCGACACCAGTGACAAGCACAAGCAAAAGGTGTCGCGGCTGGAGCTGCTGAAAGGCAAGGTGGAGCAGTTTGAGAAGACCGCCGAGAAAGTCCAGCAGTTTGTGGTGAAGCGCTCGCAAGACCTGCAGGAGACAGACGGGCCAGGTAGAACCTTCAACGAAATGTCACAGCTAACGCAGGTAATTCAACTACTAGTGAAGAGCTGATTCTGTTTATTACATGTGTCCAGTATGTGCTTGTTATTTCTCTGGGATGTTTTCATGATCAAAAGTCTCCTTATATGTGTATTTAATTGGATCCTGTTATGTGTTATAATTTCACTATAGGACACCAAAGCAGAGATGGCCGAACATGCCGGTGATCTGGAGAAGCTGCAGGCTCTTTCTCAGGAGCTGAGCAAGATCAGTCCTAAGGGAAGCAAGGCCCAGATCCAGAGCAAGATGGACAACCTGTCCAATGTCTTCAGTGCCTTCAAAGACACTGTGAGAGAAAGGTAAGTCCAAATTATGTCTGTGAAATTGCACAAATCAAGACAAAAGGTGGTTGTTGTTGTTGTTGTTGTTGTTTGCTGTTGGGGGGGGGGGGGTTATTGTCTTAAAACAAATCATATTACGCAAGTTTAGATGTTGAAGAATGCGTTCAATATAACAAACAACAGTTTTAGGACCACTAAGTATTTATAATTTGTTGGCAAACCACGGTTGTTCACCAATTTTCAGGGCGATTTTCTCTGAATGTTGCTTTTAGGAGTATGGACATTTAAATAAGCATAATCTTCAATTATTTTCACATTTCATTGGAAAGCTTATTACAATCTGCACTTTCATCATCTGTACAGAAAATAAAAATTAACTTGGCCTAGTTGTTACCCAAAACATGTAACAAGCTTGGTAGTGTGTTAGCTTCTGTTAGCCTTATGTTGCTCCTGGATAGGCTCAGTATATAGCAGGACAGACTCAGACCACGGCTTCTGTTAGCCTTATGTTGCTCCTGGATAGGCTCAGTATATATATAGCAGGATAGACTCAGACCACAGCTTCTGTTAGCCTTATGTTGCTCCTGCATAGGCTCAGTATATAGCAGGATAGACTCAGACCACAGCTTCTGTTAGCCTTATGTTGCTCCTGCATAGGCTCAGTATATAGCAGGACAGACTCAGACCACGGCTTCTGTTAGCCTTATGTTGCTCCTGGATAGGCTCAGTATATAGCAGGACAGACTCAGACCACGGCTTCTGTTGGCCTTAGGTTGCTCCTGGATAGGCTCAGTATATAGCAGGACAGACTCAGACCACAGCTTCTGTTAGCCTTATGTTGCTCCTGCATAGGCTCAGTATATAGCAGGACAGACTCAGACCACAGCTTCTGTTAGCCTTATGTTACTCCTGGATAGGCTCAGTATATAGCAGGACAGACTCAGACCACAGCTTCTGTTAGCCTTATGTTGCTCCTGGATAGGCTGAGTATATAGCAGGACAGACTCAGACCACAGCTTCTGTTAGCCTTATGTTGCTCCTGGATAGGCTCAGTATATAGCAGGATAGACTCAGACCACGGCTTCTGTTGGCCTTATGTTGCTCCTGGATAGGCTCAGTATATAGCAGGACAGACTCAGACCACAGCTTCTGTTAGCCTTATGTTGCTCCTGGATAGGCTCAGTATATAGCAGGACAGACTCAGACCACGGCTTCTGTTAGCCTTATGTTGCTCCTGGATAGGCTCAGTATATAGCAGGACAGACTCAGACCACAGCTTCTGTTAGCCTTATGTTGCTCCTGGATAGGCTCAGTATATAGCAGGACAGACTCAGACCACAGCTTCTGTTAGCCTTATGTTGCTCCTGGATAGGCTCAGTATATAGCAGGACAGACTCAGACCACAGCTTCTGTTAGTGGGTTGTGGGATTTCACAGGGGCACTGTTTATTCACTAACTTGCCGACCATGTCGTGCCTGGTCTCTATTGCACTATAATCTCTCAACACACATGTAGATGATTGATATAGTTTACACACACCAAGTTGTTACTGAAAAGAAGAGATGGACTTGCATGGATCAGACTGGGGGCAGTATCGTAGCAAAACCAACACAAACAAGATAAACAAGAAGCGCCACCTATCTGACCAATCTGTTAATGCAACCAAACAATATTCCCATTCGTGACTGTTACAAACACGACTCCCTCTCACCCTTCACCTATTTATTAGTCTTGAATGATGTTGAAGTGTGTTAGTGATGTTACATGAGCTGTGATCGTCTCGTCTGCTGCAGGGAAGAGGAGGTGTCGTCCTGTCAGGACCAGCTGGGAGAGTTCAGGTCAGCAGCCGGAGCGCTCACCAAGTGGCTGGAGGAAACCACCCAGAAGGTTCCTGCAGTCCAGCCGAGCAGCAGCCAACAGAGGCTGGAGACGGACCTGCACACCGTCACTGTGAGTCTTCAAGACAAACAGAAAGTTTTGTTATGGAGTCGGCGTGTTGAATCTAACTGCACTTTACAGTTAGCAGCACAGTGCTGCAACAGAAGCCAGCGGTGATGCAGTACATTACAAGCAATGGGGCATAGATATGTTTTGAGAGGGATGGAGGCGAGTGCGTGTTAATGGATTGCAGCTCTCTCCTCCCTAAACCTCCCCAACATCCCCAACCTGCTCTCTCTGCCAAACCAATGAGAGACGGATGCTAAGTGTTTTACACAGGGCAGACCTGGGAGTGAAACAACACAACAGACATTTCCTGCCCGACAAACTGAGACATCACAGAAAATATCAAAGGAAAGAGAAAGTCAATGTGTAAACATCAGTGAGTGCTAGACATGTCCCTTGCTTGCTTAAAGCAGCTACGAGCAACTTTTTCGATTGTTATTAAACAGTATAAATTTAATATCAATGCATCACATCTTACCTCTAATAGTAAACGAGACCAACGCAGAGTAGTCTCGCTTGAAGCCCGAGTGAATCGGCCAGTGTTAGTCTGTCTGTGGCCAGGGAAGATCAGGAAGTGAAATGAAACGGTTTGCAGCAGCCACTTCGGCCATAACCACAAAATAACTTCCAAAAAACCTGTTAGAATATAACGAGAGATGTTCGCGAGAGTATGCGTGGCGTTCACATTGTTTATGCTGCGTTGCTAGGCAGCGCGAACGGGGTAGGCAGGCAGCTGCGTTTCACTTCCGGGTTTCACTTCCGCGTTTCACTTCCGGGTTTAGCCGGTCCGGCGGTAAGAGAGAGAGAGAGAGCCCCCTGTTGACGCGAGTTTAGACAGACACAGACTTAATAATCATCTAAGGGAACAATCTCCGATTCACACGGCTTTGGTCTCAGCTACTATTATAGGTAAGATGTGATGCATCAATATTGTAATTATACTGTTTAATAACAATCGAAAAAGTTGCTCGTAGCTGCTTTAAGAGCATAAATTATATAAAAAAGTCATATTAGCATGACTTATGAAGAATGTCAAGCTGAGAAAAAAAGAGGGGAATTCTGTTGTTTTCTCAAAATCATAATTCACCCTGTTTCTCACATTAACCTTCAGACATACAGTCATCACATTGGTCCATATGGTATTAAATGCCGGCTATCACGTCCATGCTCATCTATTCGCGTTATCCGTCTGGCTTGAGAGACTAACAGGAAGTGTAAATACAATCGGAACTTCCGATTGTATTTACACTTCCTGTGACTGTGAAACCTAGTCTGCCTCATAATGTGAGTCAAACTAGGTTTGACCAGGTGAGTCAGACTAGTTTGAGCAGGTAAAACAGCCGGCGTTTTGGAACAGCAAGTCGTGATACAATGGGTCAAGTGGGCGGGGCTGCATAAGGTGAATATACCATTTTGTTTGACTGATTGATCTTTCATCAGGGCTTAGTAGAGGAATGGACATCCAAGCGCCCTGCTGTCCAAGACGTGAACAGCAAAGGATCGGCCCTGTGCTGCGTCATCACTTCTCTCACGTCGCCCGCCAAGACCAAGACCAAGACAGCGCACAAGTCAGGTAGACTTCCAGCACACGTCACTGTGGGAAGCATGGTGTTCCAGCTCTTCTGATACTGTGCCGCTAAATACTAACCACTGGAGATTGTGGAAAGATCTTGTGCCAACAATCCTAGACAGTCTGATTGTACTTTAAACGAGCATTTGTCTTATGTCTTTGCATCAGCTGTTACTAACGGTGGTGGTCCAGGGAGCCATGCCTACCTAACCAATCAAGGTAATCATTGACATTACTGTGTGTAGTGTAAATGCATTGTCTGACGTCTACATCAGTGGTTCTCAAATGGGGGTCCGGGGACCCCCAGGGGTCTGTGGCACTTTGCCAGGGGGTCCGCGAAAAGTTTTCAGGAAAATCTTTTTTTTTTTGGCAAAAGCTTCATAGTTCAACAAAAATATTTTATGTTTCAAATCTAAAATGGTTCATGGATTACATTCTAATCTAACAAACACATCAATTTAAAAGTCAAGCACGTTACCGTGGAAACAATTAAGCTTAGCCCAAGATCACAAATCAGAATGAGGGGGTCCCTGGTATATTTTCTATCTTGTAAGGGGTCCTTGGCTGAAAAACATTTGAGAACCTCTGGTCTACATGACTATAACTATATTGGCTTTCGGGTTTCTGAGGCATTTCATGAACAAAAGCACTTTATTTGGATAGTCCAATGCTGATACGCTACTCAACTTACTATTGAGTGACTATAATGTGTCACTAAAAAGCCTACAGAGGATCATCAGCTGATACTTCAAACTGTGCGAAAGGTAGTAATTGTTGGATTGGGGTTAGAAATAGGGTTAGGGTTACATAGTCATGTGATGATGAGATATCGACAAATAGACAAGTGCCAATTTGATAGTTTGACAAAACTATCCAAATAAAGTGTTCCCAATGCCACTTTTGAAATTCACCCTTAACATTATGTTAAGATTACAAGCCCCAAAGCGGCATGAAGTAAGGCGACATGATGCTACAGTACATAGCACTGCATGACAGATGTGTGAGGCCATCCATCCATCCAGCCATCTTGAACCACTTATCCAGGATCAGGTTGTGGAGGTAGCGCTTCCAGCAGGGAAGCCAAACCTCCCTTTCCCTGGCTACATTAGCCAGCTCTGACTGGGGGATCCCGAGGCGTTCTCAGGCCAGCATGGAGATATCATCTCTCTACCTAGCCCTCGGTCTGCCCTGTGGTCTCCTCCCAGCTGGATGTGCCTGGAACACCTCCCTAGGGAGGCCACCAGGTGGCATCCTTACCAGATGCCCGATGTGCGAGGCCACAAATAGAAATTGCCCATCAGCCAATCACAACAGTGAGAAAGTAGTTATTTTCCATCCCTCTTTTCCTGAAGATGCTCTCCATCCATTTGTTGACATTTATACACGGACAAGCTTTCAACGGAGGCGGTCGCAAATGCTTTGTCCAATGCTGACGCCGTTCTATGGCGTCCCGGTTTTGCTCTCCGACTCTGAGAGCGAACCAAGCAGAATTTCACACGTGATACTTGTACCATGGAGTGACAATAATACATCTATCTATCTATCTATCTATCTTATAGGCCTTATGATCCCTTCAAAATATAACATTTGAAATATTATTATAATATTATTATGAATATGAAAAATAGCAGGAGGAGATATGCTAGGATGATACAGGAACAATATTCTATGATTCTATTACATAGTATTTGTATATTATTTATTACAATTTCAATGAAAGGTTTAGTGTTGTTTCACATAAAATCAAATAAATAAATTGTTTTATGGTACACAAGCTCGCGATGACATTGATGATGTCCACTGGTGCAGCTGGCTGCTCTTGTCTCCGTTGTAGTTTTTTTTTTTTTTTTTATATTTTATTTAGCAATTTAGATTTTTTAGAACACAGAAAAACAAACCAAAAACAAACACAGATACAGTAAAAGAAAAGAAAGAAAAAACATACATACACTAGTACCACCAGTTACAGCTTGTAAATATACATAAATTATGCTTGCAAACATATATACATATATACAAATGAGTGGGATCCCACGCGAGGGAGGAAGACCGGCCGGGCGAATCACCCATCACCCCTAACCTCGTCAAGGTAGGCCAGAAACGGGTCCCAAATAGTTTGAAATCTCCCAGGTGAGTTGGTCCTCAAGAACCTGAGTCTCTCCATTCGTATGATGGAGATCATGTCCGCCAACCACAACTGAAAACAGGGTGGAGTGGGGGACTTCCATTTCTGCAGAATGAGTTTCTTGGCAACAATTGTCCCCTGTGACAGAGACTGCTGCACAGCTGTAGGGAAGTTCAGAGAGGACTCCGAGCAGCCGAAGATGGCGAGTTCTGCCTCTGGCTGAAGGGTTATTTTGTAGGCCTTAGAGTACCAATCAAATATTTTGGCCCAAAATCCGGTCAGTAAAGGGCACGACCAAAAGGCATGAGACAGAGTGCCCTCCGACACCCGACACCTGTCACACAGTGGTGAGACAGACGAGTAAATCTTGTGCAATTTCTGCTTCGAATAGTGAAGACGGTGAGTAACTTTAAATTGGATCAGCTGGTGTCTACTATTAACTGAGCCGAGTTGTATCATAGACAGACTCCTATCCCATATAATGTCAGACAAGTCAATGCCAAGTTCCCCCTGCCACGCTTCTCTAATCCTCTCAGTAGAGGCCGTGGTGCAATTGTCAAACAAACATACAAATCTCGAAATTAGATGCTTGGAGTGAGGAGGGCTCAGCAATACATCAAAAAAAGCATGGTCATTTGGGAGTGCTTCAAAGGTACGAATCTTGGATCGAACATAATTTCTGACTTGAAGAAATCTGAGCCAATTCGTGCCAGGCAACCCAAACTTCCTCTTCAGCAGATCAAATGATGCAAAGTGACCATCTATGTATAGGTCTTTGATGGAAACTAGCCCTTTCTCACTCCAGGCATGATAGTGTCTGTCTGACCATGGAGCCAAAAAAGAGTGGTTGAAACAAATTGGCGTATGGACAGAAACATCTGGTAGACTCAAAACACTCCTAACTTGGTTTAAAATTCTGACAGAGTTTTTCATGACAAAACTTAAATTAAAATGTTCTAAAGGGTTGTCTAATTTAGCAAATAGCATAGCTGGCAGGGAAGAGTTGCCAGTAGAGCTGGCCTCCATTTTCAGCCACAAGGGGGCCCCGGGAGAAATATTGCCAGGAGTCCCTTGAAGCCAAAACATTAGGGCCCTAACATTCGCAGCCCAGTAGTAGTGCCTAAACACTGGTAAGGCCAGCCCACCTTCGGACTTGGGTTTTTGTAAATGAATTTTCGAAATTCTATGATTTTTATAGTTCCAGATGTAAGACAGAATTATGGAGTCCAGTTTCTTGAAAAAAGTCGATGTAAGAAGGATGGGAAGGTTTTGACATATATAGAGGAACCTGGGAAGTGAAACCATCTTAATTGAATTTATACGACCAATCATGGACAAGGGCAGGATTTTCCAGTTTTCTATACATTGTTTAAGTCTTAAAACAAAATCACCAAAATTCAACTTAAATACTAATTTAGGGTCTCTGGGTATGGTCAAGCCAAGATAGGTGAGGTGGTCCCTAGCCAATTTGAATGGGAGATTCTCCAGAAAACCGGGAGTGAAGACATCAGAGAGAGGCATAAAGTCGCTCTTTGTCCAGTTAATTGTGTAGCCAGACAACTTACCGAACGAGGTGATTAATTCTAGGAGAGGGGGGATCGATTTTTCCGAGTTATGTAGGTATAATATCACATCGTCGGCATACAAACTGATACGCGTCTCAATACCACTGACCTCCAGACCTGCAAGGCTTGGGTGACTACGTATTTTTAGAGCAAGGGGCTCGAGTGCGACAGCGAAGAGGGCCGGCGAGAGAGGACAACCCTGCTGGACCGAGCGAAGTAGTGGAAATGTGGTTGACCTGTCACCATTGGTTATGACTGAACATGTTGGACTATCATATATGAGCTTTACCCAAGATATAAATGAATCGCCAAACCCAAATCTGTGCAGTGACTCGAACATATAAGGCCACTCAACCTGATCAAACGCTTTCTGTGCATCAAGTGATAAAATTGCTGCTCCGCTAGTCTTATTGTGATCTGCGTATATGGTGTTGAGGAGGCGTCTGACATTGGCGAAAGAGAACCTGTTCGGAATGAACCCTGTCTGGTCAGGATGAATAATAGACGACAAATGTTTATTTAGCCGGGTAGCCAGCGTTTTAGTAATTACCTTCCTGTCAAAATTCTGTAGTGCTATAGGTCTGTAACTGGCTGGGTCTACTTCCTCCTTCCCCTTTTTTAAAATGAGGGAGATATTAGCTTCATATAATGTTTTAGGCAAGACTTTGTCCTTCTTAGAGCTAGCTATCATTCTAAGGAGGACTGGGGCGAGAATGTTGCAAAATGTCTTGTAAAATTCAGCGCCGAATCCATCCGGCCCAGCTGCTTTGCCTGATGGGAATGATTTAATGGCGGAAGTTATTTCTTCTAATGTGAAATCAGAGTCTAGGTCCTCTTTGGCAGCGTCACTGAGTTTGGGTGTTTGAAGAGTGTCGAAAAAAGCGTCCAGATCAGATTGAGCGGCATCACACTTAGACGAATATAGTTCACTGTAAAACTCCTTAAAACGGTCATTTATTTCCTTAGGGTTAGTCAGCAAGGCGCCCCCCTTTGATTTGATAGAGAGGATTGATCTAGACGCCTGGGCGCCCTTAAGCTGCCGCGCCAAGAGTGCCTGAGGCTTATCTCCCAACTCAAATTGCTTTTGTTTTAGTTTTAAAAGGAGAGTGTTTATTTGACCACTCAGGATGCAGTTGTATTCATATTTCAACTTCAATATCTTATTATAGTCGTCAGGGGATTTTGAGACCTGGTATGCAGTTTCAAGGGTGGGAAGAGCGTTTTCAATCTCCAATAGCCTCCGCCCTCTTTCCTTCTTGGCAGTGGCCTCGTATGAGATTATATGCCCACGAGTGACAGCCTTCAAAGTTTCCCATAATGTGGAGTCCGATACCTCACCATTATCATTAAATTCCATGAAATGTTTTAATTTTGTGTTAATATATGCTATGAATTTCCCTTCAGCAAGTAAGGAGGGGTTGAACCGCCAAGAGTACGTCTGTTTGGGAAGAGAGAAATTTAGAGACATTGTCAGGGGGCCATGATCAGAAATCAATATATTGTGATATTTTGTATTAGTAACGTGGGAGATTAATTGAGAGTCTATTATAAAGTAATCTATTCTACTGTAGGATTTATGGACGTGGGAGTAAAATGAATAGTCTTTGTCAGTAGGGTGTTGAACCCTCCAGATATCTACTAAATTCCTAGATTTGATCAGATTGTTTAGGACCTGCACTGACGAGATATTTGGGGGTGGACGTGAGGATAGTCTGTCTAGATATGGATCCAGGTAGCAGTTGAGGTCACCTCCAATTATTATTTTAGAATTACTGTTGTCAGGGAGTAGATCAAAAACTTTTCTAAAAAAATGTGGATCATCGGTATTTGGACCATAAATATTGAGCAGTGTTATTGGAAATGAATGAATGGTTCCTGAAACTAAAATATACCTACCAAGAGGGTCTGTGGTCAAAGAAATGAGTTGAAATGGAATATTCTTCCGAATGAGAATAGCCACACCCCGGGCATGAGATGAGAATGTGGACTGATACACTTGTGATACCCAGCTGCGCCTAAGACTACGTTGTTGGTTAGACTTGAGGTGAGTCTCCTGCAAGAGAATGATGTCTGCCGATAAAGATCTCAGATGTTTGAAAACCTTCTCCCTTTTTATAGCTTGGCCGAGCCCTTTGACATTCCACGAGACAAGGTTGAGATCCCTACCCCCTAACTGAGTCCCACCTTGAAATCCAAACATAGGGTAACAGGAATTACATATTTATTATAAGCAAGCACACATGCATACTGCAAAAAGAAGTGACTGGTAGCCTTATACAAACAAAAACAACAATACACACACCCCTCCCACCCCCCCGCGTGTCGCCCAGAACATGACACGCTGTGTCCCGTATTACCTAATTGACTTAAACGGTTACACATAGTAGATATACAACCTCTTACTTCTAACCAAGGAGGCTCCCGGTGAATTCCAGCATACAAGCTTATTACAACCAAGCCTTAAGAGTAAACAAAATGAATAATAAAATACCAAATAAAATGGAAATGGTTGTGCAACACATGTACAAATCAGATGAACAGTCTATATTAGAGCTGCAACTGTTAATCGATTAATCGACCAGTCGAACAACAGAAAGCAAATCGATAAATACTCAGACAATCGACCTGAGCAACTTCCCAAGAAAAAAGGGGGGAAAAAATCAAAACTCCCTGATTCGAGCTTCCTAAATGTGAATATTCCCTGGTTTCTTTACTCTATGGTAGTAAAGTGAATATCCCCGGGCTGTGGTCAAAACAAGACATTTTGAGGACGTCATCTTGCGCCCGGAGAAACAATGATCGACATTTTACACTTCTCCAACCCTCTGTAGACCAAACAACCACCCGATTAATAAAGAAAATAATCAATAATTATCGACATATCAATTGACAATTAAAACAATCGGCAGTTGCATTGCATCCCCAATCAATATAATCATAAAGAGCATATTACAATAACAAACAAGCCCATGTCTTGTGTAAACCCATACACGGAGTACGGGGGGAATTGAAAAGTGGCCATGTGAAGTGATCAAGCTGGTATCACCAGCCTACAGGTGAGTCATTTCTCAGTCAAAAATATTCTTAGCCTAAGTCGCCCTCTAGAGGGCTTCTAAGAAAGCGCGTCATTCTCTCGTTCCTGATGGTTGGTTTGTTTGGGCTGAAAATGATTTGGCTTGTGTATATATTTGCGTAATGGTAAACTATAGAAAATCAAGTGTTCTTTACAATATAAATTAGCCCAGCGATAACATCACAGAGAAAGTGACCATATCTTGAGTCCTAGGGCTGCTGGCTGGATTCATTCAAAAGGAAAGAAAAGAAGATTTTTTTTTTTTTTTGCATTTTTCAAGCCAGTTTAAGTTACATTATAAATTAGCCCAGCAATAACGTCAGAGAGAGTGACAATATTTTGAGACTTAGGGCTGCTGGCCGGATGAATTCAAGGGGAAAATAAAAAAAAACATGTATTACGCCAGTTGGGTGGTATTAACCAGCTTCATAGCGTATGGCCCAGGTAAAGGGTACTCGTAATGAAAACAATGCTAGTTGCAGCCCCAATCAGTATAATCATAAAAAAAAAAAACATTAGACAATAACAGACACACCCATATCTTGTGTATAACCAGCATTACCCATGCACATAGCACATAGTGTTCACGCATACATCATCTGCCTACAGGCGGGTCATTCTCAGTGAAAATAATAATACTCTTAGCCTAAATCGCCCTCTAGAGGCCTTCTTAAGGAAGCGCGTTCCGTTCCATTTTCTTTTGGGCTGAACGTTATGTGTAATGTAATGTAATGTAAACTATAAGAAATTAAGTGTTCTTTACAACATAAATTAGCACAGCAATAACATCAGTGAGAGTGACAATACCTTGAGTCTTAAGGCTGCTGGCCGGATGAATTCAAAAGGAAAGAAATAAAGAAAATAAAAAAATCCACATTTATCAAGCCAGTTCGGGTGACATTAACCAGCTCCGTGGCGTACGGTACGGCCCAAAGAAAGAAAGAGTAGCCATATTACTACTCCTTACTGATCCTCTGATCGTAAAACTGTTGAGCTTCATCAGGCGAATCGAAAATGCGCACGTCGTTTCCATGCATCACACGCAGCCGTGACGGGTACAGATGGTGGAACCGCACGTTCTTTCGGTATAACGCTTGCTTTATACCATTGAATGCGGCCCGCTTTTTGGCGAGTGCTGTGCTGAGGTCTTGATAGATCCTTAAAACAGCTCCTTGATATTTCAGCTCGTGGTTCCTGGCCCAGCGTAGCGCAGCCTCCTTCTGCTGGAATCTGGAGAAACAGACCAGGAATGTGCGGGGATTCTTCTCTTGGCGACCGGCATACCTGGTGGTCGGGGTCCGGTGGGCTCGCTCCAATTCAGGCGGCGCAGGGAAGACGTCGGGTCCCATCACTTGTATCAGCAGCTCCGACATGAACTTCAGTGGGTCCTTACCGTCCTCACTGCCCTCGGGGATGTTAAGTACACGGAGATTAGCCCTCCGAGACCGATTTTCGAGATCGTCAACACGGTCCAAAAGAGACTGGTTTTGGGTTTGGAGCGTTTTAATGGTGGACTCTGCTGACGTTAAACGTGCAAAGTTGTCGCCGGACACTGACTCCACAGAGGACAGGCGGTTCTGGAAAGAGTTCACTGTTGTTTGTAGTGAGTCCATAGAGGCTTGTAGTGGTTTAGTGGATTCTTGGATCAGGGCTGAGAAATCATCTTTGAGTGACGCCCTCTGCTTTGCGAATTCCGCGGACAGTTGTTCCATCGTGATGGGCATAACGCTATCAGTTTTGCTTTTGGCTTTGCTAGCCTCGGGTGCGGGTGCTGCAAATGATGCTAGCTTCAATGCTGCGTTGGTGCTAGCACGTGTAGCCGCTATTTGTGCCTTAGTTGTTCGTGCGCTGCTCCTAGGCTTCGCAGACCCCACGCTCATTTCACAAGCAAAACTCCAAAGTGAATCCTACTCGACCGTTTTCACAAAAGTTTCAGAGAAAAAGCTTGATAAAACAAGAAAATAGCAAAAGTAGACCGAGAGCCTCCCCTCGAGCGTCCTTCCTCTACATGCTACAACCGGAAGTCGTCTCCGTTGTAGTTTTGTCCGAAGATACCAGTTAACCTTTGACCTTTGACTTTGACCATAAGACGAGAACATTGCTAGTGTCATATTGTGAGGGCTCTGAGACCACTTTCTGTGAGGTAGACTAAAATATGATCCTAGTAAGGTCATTTGATGTATATCTGTCTGGGGTCCACAGAGCTGATGGTCATTCAGCAGAACACGTTGTTCATCAACGAGGGCTATGAGAACCTGGGGGAGCTGCTGAAGAGCCGAGCTGCGGAGCTGAGCAGTCTGGTGCACGAGCTGAGAGACGTCCAGGAGGACACGGACCTCATGATCACATGGCTGAAGGACATGAAGAAGACCGCAGCGGCCTGGAACCATGCAGCCACAGAGAAAGACTCAATGAAAACACAGCTTGAGCAACAGAAGGTACTAGAGCTGACAACGACAACTATCTTGATAATCGATTAATCGCTTTGAGTAATTTTTTAAGAGAAAGAAAAGTCAGAATTCTCTGATTTCAGCTTCTCAAATGTGAATATTCCCTGGGTTCTTTACTCCTCTATAAACTGTAAACTGAATATCTTTGGGTTGTGGACAAAACAAATTTGAGGATGTCATCTTGGGCTTTGTGAAACACTGATCCTTTTTTATTATGATTATGATTATTATTATCATTTCTGACATCTTATAGACCAAACAACTACTCGATTAATCGAGAAGAAAATGGTCAGATTAATAATGAAAATAATCGATAGTTGCAGCACTAGAAGGTATAGAAAATGTTATAGGTGGCTCAACTATTGTTTTCTAACTGTGCACAAAACAGACTGACTGCTGAATATTGTTCTGTTAGGTAGGAGACAGTCAAGCAAAACAGCACAAATCAGAGCATTCAACATAATGATGTTTGACCAGCTAATCATATATATACTGTATATATATATATATATATATATATTCTATTAATTCTTTCAGGCATTTGAAGATGAGATTAAACAGAAGCAGGAACAGCTCCAGAAGACCAGAGAGAAGCTCCTCCACTTGATAGAGAATCACCCAAACTCTCCTGAGGCAGCACATTGGAAGCAAATGCTGGCACAGCTAGGTATGCACCAATACAAGGCTTTGTCTCCAGATGTTCCCAGCTAGTTTATGACACTGAACCTGTCAGTTACTTTCAATCCCACGGGGGCAAAAATGTATCACAATACGAGCCTGATATCACTGAAGTGTCAACTCGCTACACTCATTTCCACCTTCTAGTCTGAGATTGCCCTCTGTTTAAGTTATTTCTATGAGGGGATCCCCACAGGGAAATTCCATTCTCCGGGCCCTAACCAATCACTGAAGACCACCAACGTACCAGCCTGAATCTAACGTTAGTTAATCCAGTCGGGAGAATGCAAACAAAAAAAATATCTTCCCTTTGAATAATAATAAATTAATCAATAAATGCCTTCCAAGCAGTGTTACAGATTTCAAAGTAAATTGTACTTGACAACGACTTAGTCTCGCCCGTTGGGCTGTTGAGTGGCCAATCATTAGTCCCCCTCTGCACTGATTGGTGAATCGCTGGTAAAACCAGCAAATGTTGAAATCTAGTCAGAAGATTTTCAGTATTACTCTTTTTTCGTTTTATAACATAAAGAAAGCGATTCAACACAGATAACAGAGAATCACAGATTGTGCAGCAGTTATATAATGTCCAGGACGCTACACAGCCCAAGGTAAAAGCAAAGTTCGATGTCCCTTACCCATTGATACCTGATGCAGCATTTGCGTGTACGGTATATCCCTCATTTGTGTGTGTACCCCTTTAAGACCGCGAACCGCGTTGACGCGGTTCGCGGTCTTAAAGGGATACACACACAAATGCTGCATCAGGTATCAATGGGTTAACAGAATGTGAGCGTGTCTGAATACCTGGCCCCCGCCACACGACTTAAATTGGCACAGGCGTGGTGCTAAGTCCCACACAGGGGGAGGCTTACTGAGACGCTGCTCCTGTGCTGACTAATGCAGACTGGTGTGATTGTTCTGCCCTCCTGCCTAGATGTTGCCTGGACGGAGGTCAGCGGCTGTGTGGAGGAGAGGAAGCAGCACCTGGAGGAGTCCAACAGGAACCTGGACCTCTTCCAGACCAGCCAGCCGCAGCTCAGCCAGTGGCTCTCGGAGAAAGAGCTGATGATGAGTGTCCTTGGACCGCTCTCTATGGACCCCAACATGCTCAAAATGCAGAAGCAACAAGTCCAGGTAACTACAGTGAATATTATGGGTAGAATTTTAGGCTTACACACCAGACGCGTATCCGACGCTGAAGCGACGCCTCTGCGAGGCAGTTTATTTTGGTCGTCCTTGTTAACAGGGGAGATCGATCGCAAAGCGTTGCCTCGCGACGCGTGCAGCGAGAGTTTTGGCGTCGGGTCTATTTTTGACACGTGATGCGAGCGGCCGTGTGCAGCCAGGCATGAAGTCAATACAAGTTGTGACCGGCGCGGGGCAAAACAGCGCGATTCTGGTGTGAATGGCAAGGCCCCTTCTCTGTGCTTCCGTGACGCGCTGCTTCTGAGATGCTTCTGGTGCTTCAAGCATTACACATTGCCTTTCGAATTTTCCTTAATTCAATTCAATTTCCTTAATTGATTAATTGGTCATGTTAATTGATGAATCATCTTAAAAACAACTTTTGACCTACAAAATAAAAAATGCTAAATGCGGGTTTTTACACCTGCATCTAAGCCTACTCAACAATCAGCCAACCAAACTGTGCACTAGCTGTCATTGTGCTTGTAGATGTGCTGTATTTCCTCATTGTATTACAATGTTTACAATGAATACTGTAAACTTTTTGCCTGTTTGCTTTTGGTTTTCTTCTTCCTCTGTATAAGCAGTGAAATTTAAATGTTAGCAAAAAAAAATGAAAAATAGCACATAGCCTACAGTACATTGTCGATTAATCGGTTAATATATGTTTGAGTGATCAAATTCTTAACAGCGATTAATCGATTGTCAATGAATCATTAACATCCCTAATTTAGAATAAATATTTCTTCTGGTTTTGTGATGGGTTTTTCTGATTTTTGTCTGCCCCCCCCCCCCCTAGATCCTCCAGAACGAGTTTAAGAGTCGAAAGCCTCAATACGAACAGCTGGAAGAAGCTGCCTCTGCCATCCTGAGCTCCTCGGGCAAGCAGGACCCGACAAGTGGGAAGCTGGTGAGGGAGCAGCTGGCTGCCGTCACCCAGAAGTGGCAGGGCCTGACCGGGCAGCTGGGCCAGCGAGACAGCCTCATCGACCAGGCGACCGTCAAGACGGGCCAGTTCCAGGAGCTGCTGCGAAGTCTCAGTCACAGCACCGCTACGCTGGAGACTCAGCTCAGCAACCAGCAGGCAGGTTTTGGGAGTAATGGATGACATGTAACGGGATTACGTAATCAGATTACAAAAAGACTGTAACTGTAATCCCTTACAGAAAAAAATATGCAATCGAGATTCCAGTTACATTTAGTAAAAATTGGGATTTACTAGCAGGATTAAAATTTTAAAATTCATTTTAAAATAAAGAACGACATTACAACACTTCACTCATACAACACCACTCTGATCCAACCCAATCTCATCACAGTTTGTGAAATAACAGTCTGCGGTGCAGTTGCACCAGCTGACACTGTTATTTTTCACTGTACTATTATTAATGAGAAACAGGCGACACAGATAGACGGGCTAAGCGCTGCTGTAACCAACACATACTGGAAGGTCAAATGCAGGAAATTTGTAAAAAAGTAATGCAAAAGTAACAGAAAGTAATCAGTTACCTTACTTTAATATTGTGATACACTACTTGGATTACATGATTACAATTTTTAACAGGTCATTAGTAATTGTATCGGATTACATTTTTAAAGTAACCCTCCCAATCCTGCCAGCAGGGCCACAGCACCCAGCCCGACGCTGTGAAGAAGCAACTGGAGGAGGTCCAGACCATCTCCAGCCAGCTGAGAGAGGAGAGGACCAGGCTGAGGGAGGCTGAGGCCCTCAGCGCTGACCTCACAGCCATGGTGACCGAGGATTATCTTAAAGCGGACCTAGCCAGGCAGCTGGAGAGTGTCAGCAAGCCATTCAAACAGCTGGAAGAGAAAACAGGTTTGTCTTTAATTCATAACTGCAGGTTGTATTGATTGGAAAGGAGAAATCATCCTATTTGCGTTTAATATTTTTTTAACAAATGTTTATTTTATGACACAAAGAGAATTAGATCCATAAAAGGAGCGGGGGATTGTGTCATTAGAAATCTGTTTCTGCACCAACTTCCCAATTGGCCGAATTGTAGTAATCGCTATAAATCTTGTAACTGAAACATTATTTTATTTAAGTAAACTTTTATAGTAAAAAGTCAAAATGCAGTTCAAATGGTAATCATTGTATATAGTGAAATTCAAATGTCAGAAATAGTCATTCTTATCTTATCACCTACAGTAGTTACTGTAATTGTATAATTACACTGGAACAAACCCAAACTAACGGTTACATTTCCCTTCCATAGCAAAGCGGATCCAGCAGCTGAACTCAACCTTTGCCAGCTCTCAGCAGTTCCATCAGACCTCCAAAGACTTCCAGTGCTGGCTGGGTGAGAAGCTCCAGGTCCAGTCTAAGCCTCAGTCCATCTCTGCCAAAGCAGACATCCTCCAACAGAGCCTGGATGAGCACAGTACCCTCCAGAAGGCCCTCAGTGAACACGAGGAACCTTACAACAGCATCATCGGCGAAGGCGAGATGCTCCTGCAGAACACTGATGGTGCGGAAAGGTTGGCGCTACAGGGGCAGCTCTCTGCTCTCTGTTCCAACTGGGACGAGGTGAAGAAGGGCTCAGTGGAACGAGGTGACAAACTCCAGGTTGCTCTGCAGAGGGCTCAGAAGTATCAGGAGCACGCAGAGAAACTCCACTCTTGGATTCAGGAGTCCGAGGCCAGCGAGGGCCGCGTCAAACTCACTGTCGATCCTGTGGCGGTAGAGAGCTCGATCTCTCAGGTGAAAACCCTCCAGAAGGATGTGGACAAGCACCGAGCGATGGTAGAGCAGCTCAACACGGCTGCAGATAGCCTCATCGAGGCGGCCAATACAGACGTTGACGCCATTAAAGAGGAGAAGGCTGCCATTGGCAAAAGAGTGGACAGTGTAATGGAGGGTCTGCAGAGCAAGAGGGATTCCCTGGAGAAGATCTCGCACACTTTGAAGGAATTTAACGACTCCTACAAAGAGGCCAAGTGTCAGATTGAGGGAGCTAAGAAGCAGGTGGATGCCTGTGAATCACTGGGAGTACAGGCATACAGCAACAAGAACTTGACCAACATGAAGGCCCAACAGAAGAGTTTAGAGGGAGTGCACAACCAGGTGGAGCACCTCAAGAGTCTAGCCAAGGATCTTGTAGTGGACGTCCCGGATGCTGATGGCGTGACGGATCTCTTACTGCAAGCCGACGGCCTAGAGAAAGACTACAGCTCCCTAAGCAAGAACGTAGAGGAGACATGTTTAACCTTGGAAGGTAAGCTGCAGGGTATCGGCCAGTTCCAAAACCAAATCCGTGAGATGTTCGCCCGATTCACAGACCTGGACGATGAGTTGGACAGCATGGTGCCAGTGGATCGTGACTTGGCCGTTCTCAAAGAGCAGCAGGACAGCATCCAACGCTTTGTGGCTAGACTGCAGGAGCTGATGGCCAACACGGCCAACGCTGGTGACAGCTGCAAGAAGATGCTGGAGACCGAAGCCTCACCTGACCTGCTGGGCCTGAAGAGAGACCTGGATGCTCTCAGCAAGCAGTGTGGCAAACTGTTGGACAGAGCCAAAGGCAGAGAGGCTCAGGTGCAGAGTACTCTCAGCAGTCTCGAGGAGCTGTATGCTAAACTCCAGCAGCTGACAGAGAAGCTACGCAGAGCTGTGGACAAGGAAGAGTCCCAGGAGGCGGTCGGCATGGAGACAGACGTTATCAACCAACAGCTGGAGGCCTTTAAGGTACAGTAGGTCATCCTCATGTCAACATTTCTCTCATTAAAGCACAACTTTGCTGGAAAACAATGCTGATTTATTTTGCACATGATCTCACACATATCCGAAAACTGTAAACTGTTTTGCACGCACTCATTCAGTTTGACACTGATGGTTATTGAGAGTTGATTTGAGTTAAGTCGTGGATGAGTGATGTCATTGTGCATGAATGATATCATTGGTCCACAACCTAACTTTTCAGATATTATGTGTGACATCATGTGCAAAATAAATCAGCATTGTTTTTCGGCGAAGTTCTCCTTTTAAGGCTCAAATGCAAAAATTTGACAAAGCTGCATTTTGCTCTTCTGTGTCGATAAATAATTTAGTAGGATGTCAGGAAAATTCCAGTTCAGTTCAGTTCAATTTCAGTTGCCACACTAGTGAACTTGATGATATACAGTAATTGTGCCAGAGGGATTGTAATCCTCCTCACACACTGTCCTGTTTTTATTAAGTAACATTTTCCATATATATATATATACATTATATATATATATATATAATATATATATGTGTGTGTGTATATATATATATATGTGTGTGTATATATATATATATATATATATATATATATATATCCCCCGTATATGGAGCGAAAAAATACCAATACATTTCTTTTTTTTCAAACAGGCTACAGTAGTGCTGTGGAAAAGTATTTGCCCCCTGTTTTATTTTCTGATTTAGTTTTTTCACATTGATTTGGTCAGATTGTTGTGTTGGGTTGTAGTCCTTTATATAGATCTAGATATAGTTGTAGGTTCTGAGATCAATAGGGACCAGGCTTTGGTGCTCCTGTCACTTGCTCGGTGGTGGAATGTAATGCCATGTAATGCAATCTGAGAGTGTGAAAAAGTCATTGCTCCCTCTAGTTAACTCAGCCCAATGAAAGGGATAATTATGACCATCTGTTTGAGTGGTTTGGTCAACGGGTGAGCCCTGCCGAAATAGAAATATGACAAACGGTGACTGCTTACCATCAAAGTACGTTTCCAGCAATTAGAGACTGGAATCTGCACAGAATGGTGCAACATACATTTATTTGTTTGTTTGTTTGTTTGTTTGTTTGTTTGTTTATTTGTTTATTTATTTATTTAGTTATTTATTTATTTATTTATTTATTTATTGCTGTGTAATTCAGTTTTGAAACATAAAGCGTGTTATATTGTAATTGTTTTTCTTTTATCCGGAGATTATTTTGTGTGCTACCGGATTACGCTTCTCCACTTATTTGTAGTTGCTGAGAAATGATAGGCTAATTGAATCTTGTTACATGACATCATCCAGGCTAATATCTATAGCCTCTCCTAGTTTAACCTCATAACCTCCTATTTTAACACCACTCTAATTGCAGGAACTCTGTTCAGTGTTGTAGGTGGTGCAGCCTTGCCCTAAAGCCCTTGTGGGGGCGGTGTGAATGACTAGCAGGCACTTGACTGGCTCGGTGCGTGGCGATCCTCTGGGGATTGCTGGTTTGAGGGCATCTGGTGCTAACAAAGAGGCTGTGGCCCATATGCAACAGTGGTGGGTGAGGGGAGGACCATCAGAGCCAGGTGGTCACCAGCAGGGTGTTCCATTGGTCCCAGAAATGAAGCTAGGTCTGCCTCCTGATCCCCTCTCATTGACAGTCCAGTGCTTTTCCCTCTCGACATTCAACTGGCTACTGATCACTTTGCACCCTTTTGACACAGATGCCAGTTAGCCCAGGGCCAAGTTCTGTACTTTACGTGTTAATCAACGAGAATATTTTGGAACCTTCGAAGCAAATTTTTCTCTTTTGATAACTAACTAATCAATAGACCTCGTAAGATGTGTCCATGTTGCCTACAAATTGTGGAGGGCAGCCATTGTTGGCATATCAGTGAGGGATTTACTGTACACAAGGGTTAGCCATTAGCCATAAGACTTATAGACAGATAAATGCAAAATGTACTAAAAGCCTGTGAATTCCTGTGGAGTCGACAAAAGAGGATTAACCTACATTTAGAATTGAAATGATTCAAACGGTTATTTATCCATAAGCCATAGTATGAGATCAAAACAATGTAAACAGCACGGCATGCAAAATGACACATACCCATCCAAACATAGGCTATAGGTCAAGGGATTTTATTTAAAAAAAAATGCACTAACTTACGCAGTAAGTCTCGATCTCCAGTTGAGTTACATGGATTAAAATATCATGGGGGGGTTTCATGCCCAGTGTGGAACTTCTATCTGTGCTTTGGGTGTTTAGTCAAAAGATTTTGAGGGGTAGCCATCAAACAACTGATTGATTCAAAGTGTTGCTGAGCAACGCTTGTCATGGTTGTTTTTGTCTTTGTCCTATCAGCAGTGTGGGTTGATAGGCCATGCACACGCACACCCTCCTCAGCTGCTAGTGGAAAATCCCCTTTGTACTTATTCCTACCAACATAGGCTCCTCATCAGGGTTGAGCATCCACAGAAGAATAAAAAAAACACAGCACATCTGAGCAGAATTGGAACCGAAGTTATTTCTTTATTTGGTTTCAGTCTGTTTTGATGCCAGAAGACTTGAGATGATTTTGTTAGAGTACATTCTTCTGTGTTGTATTCTGTGGACGGGGTTCTTGTTACTGTAACTAGGAACTGGGCAGTCTTTTGGCAGCTGGTGAGAAAGAAAGAAAGAAACAGAGAAAGACGCCACTTGGATCAGTCCATTTCATGTGCTGTTCAAGACAGAAACAGAGAAAGACGCCATTGGATCAGTCCATTGCATGTGCTGTTACCATTTTAGGTCAAGGTTGGAAAGAGCCGCCCCTCACTCCTTGTGTTTATACCCTTGTTGTTTTTCAGATTAGATTTGTGGAGGTTTTACAGAGGAACCTCTTGTGCATGTGTACTTTCATGTACCTTAAAGGGGAGGCTATGGTGCATGTATACTTTCATGTACCTTAAAGGGGAGGCTATGGTGCATGTGTACTTTCATGTACCTTAAAGGGGAGGCTATGGTGCATGTATACTTTCATGTACCTTAAAGGGGAGGCTATGGTGCATGTATACTTTCATGTATACCTTAAAGGGGAGGCTATGGTGCATGTATACTTTCATGTATACCTCAAAGGGGAGGCTATGGTACATGTATATACTTTCATGTATACCTCAAAGGGGAGGCTATGGCGCATGTGTACTTTCATGTATACCTCAAAGGGGAGGCTATGGTGCATGTATACTTTCATGTATACCTTAAAGGGGAGGCTATGGTGCATGTATACTTTCATGTATACCTCAAAGGGGAGGCTATGGTACATGTATATACTTTCATGTATACCTCAAAGGGGAGGCTATGGTGCATGTGTACTTTCATGTATACCTCAAAGGGGAGGCTATGGTGCATGTGTACTTTCATGTATACCTTAAAGGGGAGGCTATGGTGCATGTATACTTTCATGTATACCTTAAAGGGGAGGCTATGGTGCATGTATACTTTCATGTATACCTCAAAGGGGAGGCTATGGTGCATGTGTACTTTCATGTATACCTTAAAGGGGAGGCTATGGTGCATGTATAGTTTCATGTATACCTTAAAGGGGAGGCTATGGTGCATGTGTACTTTCATGTATACCTTAAAGGGGAGGCTATGGTGCATGTGTACTTTCATGTATACCTCAAAGGGGAGGCTATGGTACATGTATATACTTTCATGTATACCTCAAAGGGGAGGCTATGGTGCATGTATACTTTCATGTATACTTTAAAGGGGAGGCTATGGTGCATGTATACTTTCATGTAAGGCTATGGTGCATGTGTACTTTCATGTATACCTTAAAGGGGAGGCTATGGTGCATGTGTACTTTCATGTATATCTTAAAGGGCTATGGTGCATGTGTACTTTCATGTATACCTTAAAGGGGAGGCTATGGTGCATGTATACTTTCATGTATACCTTAAAGGGCTATGGTGCATGTGTACTTTCATGTATACCTTAAAGGGCTATGGTGCATGTGTACTTTCATGTATACCTTAAAGGGCTATGGTGCATGTGTACTGTCCGTACTGTCATGTATACCTTAAAGGGGAAGCTATGGTGCATGTATACTTTCATGTATACCTCAAAGGGGAGGCTATGGTACATGTATATACTTTCATGTATACCTCAAAGGGGAGGCTATGGTGCATGTGTACTTTCATGTATACTTTAAAGGGGAGGCTATGGTGACGTAAATCCTTTTGGGGCTTGGGAGATGTAATGTCTTACTACTCAGACATTACATCAGTGTATCTTGCCATTCGTAAAGAATGTCTCTCTTGTGAATCATCGTATTCCGGTCATTGAAGTCGATGAGGTAAAAGAGTGTCATTGCGGGGGCCACACAGTGTCTGACTCACTGCCACACATAGCGGTGAAACATGAAACCTCCCTATACGTCCTTTTGCTCTAACGATAACTTGCTCAAGTGAAGTGAAGATTTAGAGTTAAAGGAACACTCCGCCCGTTTTCAACCAGCTTTGTATCATTAGAACATCAGTAGTATATCAGAAAACTGTAAACTGTTTTGAAGTCTGTCATTTAATTTGACAGTTATTGAGTGTTAAAGTGTGGACCAGTGACATCACTGGTCCACACTAACTCAAATGAATAACTCATTAACTCAAATCAACTCTCAATAACTGTCAAACTAGATGAATGATGAATAGTTTGACAGTTATTGAGAGTTGATTTGAGTTAATGAGTTATTAATTTGAGTTAGTGTGGACCAGTGATGTCACTGGTCCACACTTTAACACTCAATAACTGTCAAATTAAATGACAGACTTCAAAAGCGTTTACAGTTTTCTGATATACTACTGATGTTCTAATGATACAAAGCTGGTTGAAAATGGGCGGAGTGTTCCTTTAATAATAGTTAAATTTTCACAATAATACAACTGGTGTAGTTTGAATAGCAGCCAGGTATCCTTCAGAGTGAGCGATGGAGGTTCTCATCCTGTCTGATTTGAGCTTGGCTCGTAGTTCTCCACCACGCTGTGGTCGAAATTCCTCTGTCCTTGATAATGGCCTGATGTCATTCACACCCATTCTTTGCAGAGACTGATGAGTGGCGCTATTGAAAGAGCTTTTCTCGCTAATTTCACGTGGCCTCTCCATAACCTTTGGCCTGAATTGCCCGAGTGAAAAACAAGGATTCACGTGTTATATAAAAATGTAAAAAAAAAAAAGAATCTTGAAAGGCATCAGGGGGGGAGGACAGCCTGGACAAAGAAAGGGACCTGCAACAGCCGGGAAGGAGGTCAAAATAAATAATTTGTCTCCCATAACTCAAAGGGCAGATTATGTCAAAAGTATGTAGGATTCAGTTGCTGGACGTCCCGTCTAAATCCCACCAGATCTGAAAGTTTATCTTGTCCTCTCAAGCACGGAGAACCGGACTAGGGAGTTGTTGTCTTGTTCAACTCCTCACTAAGCTTCTGTCTGTGCCGCGGACGAATCTTTCGGGAAACAAGAAATGAATTCCTTTCATGATGTCTCCCTCTCCTCCTCCTCCTCCTCCTCCTCCTCTCCTCTCTCACTCCGCTCAGCGGACATAAAAAAAAAGCCCCTTCTTCTTCTTGTACTTGGCAGAGCCGCCGGTGTTAAATTACCTGGGACCTGTGCCTCCCTCAGCATTCCACAGTAATTAAGAATATCTGCAGGGTCCACAGCAACCGTCCGCCAGAGCAACACAGAGAGAGTGTATCTATTTCAGCGTGCTGTGATGATGATGTCATCAGAGTGCTGTGATGTCATCAGAGTGGGAGGAGCTGCTGCTGCTGCCGCCTGCTGCTCTGTTTTTTCCCTTCTTGGCTGGGAGAGAGAATGAGAAGGAGAGTGACTGATTGTGTTTCAGGGTGCAGGAGATGGCTGAGAAGTTCAGTCATCATATAGGCCGTGCAGGCATAAGGGGAATTAGAATATAGAGGGGTGGGGGGGGCGGGGGAAGGGTCATGCGTCCACCAATCAGCAGTCCCGGAGCCCGGGCCCTCAGCAGCACAAATGGAGTTGTGGCAGATGTTGGTCTGAATAATGGGCGGGGGCGGGGCATGAGACCTGCTGCCCTGCCAGGGAGGAGGGTGTCTGTCATTACGAGGGGAGCGAGGAGAGAGAAAGGACCGGCTGTTTTGTTTATCCAGGGAAGTACCTACCAGCTCAGAACTGCCCCAGAGCTTCAACTGGACCTGTCTCTCTGGATAGAACATGTGTTGTAGACCCCACTGGACCCGTCTCTGGATATATAACGCGTTGTATTGTAGAGCCGACTGGACCTGTCTCTGTCTGGATATATTATAACCCGTTGCACTGAAGACTTGACCCCCCAGCTTGTGTGGATGCTCTTAAGGATTTCAGGGGGGACAAAAAGAAGCACTTTGGACCAGAGGAACAATGATGAAGACAACAAGAGCCAAGAAGGAGACGTTCTGGGTGATCGGTGGCTTCGTCGAATGAATGGATCTCCAGTTCTCACGCTGACTGTGAAGTCGCCGCATGCTCCTTTGGCCTTTGGGACGTATTTTACGTTGTGTGATTTTACTTTTGTTATTCTGAAGCGCTTTATTTTTTACTATTTAAATCGGCGTGTTTAGTAGGCTACGTGTACATTTTTGTTAAAAAATATATAATAATTGAGAAATTGTATATTATTATATTTTATTTTGAACAGCTGTTAGGAAAACCTTTGTATTTATTTGTTTTTATTTTGGCAAATACTGTCTGTGCACTGAAGCGACATCTACCTCAAAGCGTGTGACTACATCCGCAGTGTTGTTTTCTTCCGAGTCAGTAGTGACAGTTGCTTGAGGATGGGGAAACCTCTGAGCAGACCAGACTGTCTCCGTCAGAACCCCTCCTGTGTGGGGAAGGGCGAGGAGGAGGAGGACCTGAACATTGACGACTGCTACGTGCCCCAGAGGTCCATCTACGACACGGTGCGCCTCAACGAGCAGATCGACTCGGGCTCTAAGGGCAGCCTCTCGTCCCGCCACTTCGCAGGCACCCTGCCCTACACGCACCGCACGCTGGACCTCAGCGGCCTGTGCGGAAAAAACGGAGTCCTCTCCTCTTCCAGCGCCTTCGAGCTGCGCGCCCGCAAGCCCGCCATGCTGGACGACCGGGTCCCCTTCGACGGGCTCAAACTCAACGGCGACGTGGTCAGAGCGAGCGATACGGTGCTGCTGCCCAAGTCGCGTCTCCAGGGAGCGGAGAAGAAGGAGCACCCTCACCAGCGGCGGTCGTGGCGGGCGTTCGCCCCGACTAACCTGGGCGAGTACGCCAGCCGCAGCGGGACCTTGTGCTCGGAGGGCGTCGAGAGGCCCGGGCTGGCCAATGGCAGGAGGGGGCGGAGTGTGACCAGCTCGCTGACATCCGAAGAGGACTCGGGCCTGTACAGCCCCACTGTGGAGAGGGAGCGACACGCCCATCGCTCCCGCAAGAGATCGGGCCCGGGCACCAGGAGCCTCTCGTCCTCGGAGGCCATGCACGCGTCCGGGGACCTGAAAACGGGCCGGTCGCTCAGCTCAGGACAGGAGGACTTCCCCTTCTCGCCCGCTAGGGGGAACCTCTCTAGATCTCTGTACCGCATCCAGCAGCCGCAACAGGCGGAACCTTGCACCATAGGCCTCAATGAGAGGGGGGCCATCATCACCAACGGAGGAGAGTACAAATACTCCATCAGCCGGTCGTCCTCGGGGTCGGCCTTGAGAACTCAGAACGAGAGCTCCGGCTGGCGCTCCAGGACGTTAGCGGACTACGATGAGCTGCCCACCGCTGAGCTGTTGGAGGATGTGGCATCATCATCTCAGGAGGACTGCGAGCTGGTCAGTGTGGTGGTCACACAGCCAGAGACGTACGGAAACTCTGCGCCCGCGGCGGAGCGCCACCCGCGGTCCAAAGCGTGCAACGCGCCACAAGCGGCGCCCACGTACTGCATGGAGGACCTGGAGGAGTTCCTGCAGGCGGTGGAGGCCTGTCTACCAAATGGCCGTTTGCAGGCGTTCCCACACGCAGCAGAGCACGACATCGAGAGCTTACTGACGGACATAGCTGCGTGTTCCCACATGGATCTCATGGGATATTTCTCCCCTCAGGTGCCCAAAATAGCCTCTTTCTTCCGGGGGTGTTTGTTCATCAGCTGGTGGTTGGACACATGTTTGACGAGATGATGCGTCACTTTAGATGGAGTGTTTCCGGGCCCTCTGGCTTGGACCTTTCCTTCAGATCAGATTACGACTGTTGAATTAGGTTCAGCGCATGCCGGGTCCAGCCTGGAGGTCTGTCAGTGTGATTATGATCAGCTGTGCTTTAACTGATAGCCCTGCTCTCCTCCATGTCCACAAGCTGCTGACTGCTAGCTTAGAGAGGGGCTGTTGTTTACGTCAGTCACCTGGAGAGGATGTGGAGGCGCTCACGTCTCAGGAACTGTCAAAAACAGCGGTAGCGTAGCGAGCACACTCAAGGGAATGATCCAAACTCAGGTGCACGGCACAAGCATAATGGTAAGAAGAGAGATGGAGCCAGCACACTAAATGTCCTCAGTGCTGAGGAAGGAAGGAAGGCCTGTTGGCTGAAACGTTTGTTGCTGCTACTACCCAGATGACAAGATGACAACTTGAGAAGCACATGTGTGCTGGCTCCTTCTCTCTTCTTACATCTCAGGAACTGGCATTACTTTCTGGCTTAATTTGTGACTCATATTTCTTTAGACACTATGATTGACAGATTATATGCTATATATATTATAATATATATATATTATAATGTCTAGGTTATCCGATTGTATTTCTTATTCTAAGTGATGCCTTTCTGGTATCTTTCAAAGAACTAATTCAGGTAAAGGTCAATCTTCTATAATATAAAATGTAGTATTTGGGCGATGTTTCAAGTTCTGTGTCTGGCCACAGCTGGGCCGTTTTACTTGCGATCGGGCTGAAACTTTCAGGGGGTGTAAAGCGCACCCGTGCAGGTGACCTGACGGAGCCGGATTTTTTAATTAGGCTAATTAGTTAATGATGTGACATCATCAGTGATGATGTCATCAGCGATGTCAAAAGTGATGTGATAAGACACACACACACACACGCACGCACGCACGCACGCACGCACACACACACACACACACACACAGACAGACAGACAGACAGACAGACAGACAGACAGACAGACAGACAGACACACACACACACACACACACACACACAAAAGGAGGCATTGTGACAAGACTGATCAGTGATGTCATAGGGGGGCACACACACACACACACACTGATGATGTCATCAGTGATATAATAATGGGGCACACAGACACACACAAGGAGGCATTGTGACATCACTGATGCAATAACATTTAGTGAGCAACACACACACCCACACGCGCCAATAGGGCAGGCGAGGCCGAGCTACGGGCGAGGCCACGCAGCGGCCGAGCCTAGGCATCGATTGCCTAGTAACACAAAAATGCACTGTAAATAAACAGACAGCCATTGCTTATTAGAAGTGGGAATGAATCAAATGCTTTATCTGGTCCAGTTCCAAATGATATCCAACAAAGAAAGAAGTAAGACATGATGATGCCAGCTCTGCTCTGGCCTGCTTTGACTCTAACATGTTGACTCTGATTTGTTTCATTTGACAACAGGCGTTTCAGAAAGAGCAGATAGATCCTCTGCAGACACATGTTCAGGACGTCAACTCCCTCAGCCAGGGTTTGATCCAGACTGCTGCCAAAGGCACCAGCACCACGAGGCTGGAGGACGACCTGGACGACGTCAACACACAATGGAACAGCCTCAACAAAAAGGTGGGTTGTCAATAGTCTTCCTCCATCCGGACTCGCATAGTAACAAATACAAGTAGATTGAGAGGAATGCAGCATAACGACTCATTCGTTTTTGTTTGTTTATTAGTTGTTGCGGTGTTCTCCTTTAAGGAGTTAGTGGGGACTTTGCCTTCAAACAGCTGATATCTATATTTAACATGATCTCTGTAGGTCGCAGAGCGTTCGGCCCAGCTGCACGAAGCCCTGTTGCATTGTGGGAGGTTCCAGGATGCTCTGGAGTCACTGCTCAGCTGGCTGACTGACACCGAGGAGCTCATGGCCAATCAAAAGGCTCCGTCTGCCGAGTTCAAAGTGGTCAAGGCACAGATACAAGAGCAGAAGGTAAGCTGGCACCACATGCTACACACACATCAACACTCACAGACACAGTGCACACTAGATCCACACACACATAAACACTCACAGACACAGTGCACACTAGATCCACACACACATAAACACTCACAGACACAGTGCACACTAGATCCACACACACATAAACACTCACAGACACAGTACACACTAGATCCACACACAAAACACTCACAGACACAGTGCACACTAGATCCACACACACATAAACACTCACAGACACAGTGCACACTCGATCCACACACAAAACACTCACAGACACAGTGCACACTAGATCCACACACACATAAACACTCACAGACACAGTACACACTAGATCCACACACACATAAACACTCACAGACACAGTGCACACTCGATCCACACACAAAACACTCACAGACACAGTGCACACTAGATCCACACACACATAAACACTCACAGACATAGTACACACTAGATCCACACACACATAAACACTCACAGACACAGATCCACACACACTAAACACTCACAGACACAGTGCACACTCGATCCACACACAAAACACTCACAGACACAGTGCACACTAGATCCACACACACATAAACACTCACATACACAGTACACACTTGATCCACACACTCTATTTTAGTCTTTCCATTTCAATGCTGGAGAATTCACAAACATTACGGCGTTGGCATTCATCTCCTTTCATTGACATGCATTGTCAAACATGCGGCTCCTACAAAAAGCTTTCAGGTTAATGGCTGCTTAATTTGGGCCTGAGAGATTGATGCTTTCTTCACCACAAAGCAATGCTTGCAGTCGGAACTTGTTAAAGGCGCCCTATAAGTCTTCCCCTTTGTTTGCCTCTGACAGCTCTTACAGAGACTGCTGGACGAGCGCAGAGCAACAGTGGAGCTGATAGGCAAAGAGGGAGGGAAGGTTGCCCAACATGCAGAGTCTGTGGATAAGGAGAAGATTGCAAAGGAGATCGAATGCCTGGGGCAGAGGTGGGACACTCTGCTGAAGAAGGCTGAAAACAGGTCTGTACTATGAACACCTGTCATCTTACACCTGCCTCCAAACGCGCTCCTTCCATAACCCAGACCAGTGCTTCTCAACGTGGGGTCCGGGGACCACCGGGGGTCCTTGAGGGGTTCCAGGGGGTCCCCCGCAAATTTATGAATTGTTAAATTTAAGCATTATTTCATTATTATTATTATTATTATTATTATTATTTCACTGCGGGCGAGTCCGTGCAGCGGGCGAGCCTAGGAATCGAGCGCACGAGATGCCTAGTTAATTAGATGGTCAAAGCCTTATGTCCCAGCAGGGACGAAGAGGATTAAGTTACCGTAAGTTAAGATGGTTAAATATGAAATACGGTTCGCTACAAAATACTAAGTTCAGGTATTGACTCAGGAGATACAGCTGCTTTCAGGAAGGAGATGAAAGGCTAGGTGAAAGTTCAGGACACATGGGTTTTATTATGTTATGTGTTTTGATGAGAATACATGCATAAAGTACAGAGGGTAGACATAAAAAAATACATGCATAAAGTACAGAGGGTAGACATAAAAAAAATACATGCATAAAGTACAGAGGGTAGACATAAAAAAATACATGCATAAAGTACAGAGGGTAGACATAAAAAAAATACATGCATAAAGTACAGAGGGTAGACATAAAAAAATACATGCATAAAGTACAGAGGGTAGACATAAAAAAATACATGCATAAAGTACAGAGGGTAGACATAAAAAAATACATGCATAAAGTACAGAGGGTAGACATAAAAAAAATACATGCATAAAGTACAGAGGGTAGACATAAAAAAATACATGCATAAAGTACAGAGGGTAGACATAAAAAAAATACATGCATAAAGTACAGAGGGTAGACATAAAAAAATACATGCATAAAGTACAGAGGGTAGACATAAAAAAATACATGCATAAAGTACAGAGGGTAGACATAAAAAAATACATGCATAAAGTACAGAGGGTAGACATAAAAAAAATACATGCATAAAGTACAGAGGGTAGACATAAAAACATACATGAATAAAGTACAGAGGGTAGACATAAAAAAAGTGGTCAAGTAATTTTATATAATGGAAACAAACCAATAACACAATGTTAGATGTTGGCAGGAATGGATCAAAGAGCACAAATCTCTATCTTTGCAGGAATGTTTGGGTATTTTAAACTTTCTGAGATCCTCTCGAATTCAACAAATAGAAAAACCAGAATTTTGTTGTAAATTGTGTTGTACATTTATTTTGAGGTTTCTCTCCCCTTTAAAGTAATACCAACAAACACATCGATGTCCCCATTCATGTTATTGATACTGTATAGCACATCTTTATCGATGACTACTGGGGTTGAAATGAACTTGGCTGTCATGAATAATAAAAGGGGGATGAATGTACTTTATTTTTAACCTGCTGCTGCTGTTTTCTGTCATGAACATGTCATTCAGGCACAAGCATCTGGAGAGCATCTTAGTGGTCACCCAGCAGTTCCATGAGACCCTGGAGCCTCTGAGCGAGTGGCTGGCAGCCACAGAGAAACACCTGGCCAACTCTGAGCCCATCGGCACCGAGACGGCCAAGCTGGAGGACCAGATCTCTCAGCATAAGGTAATGAACATCATACTCGGCTAGTGCAACGGTAGATTCTCTGCCTACCCACACGAGCAGTCGCAGGTTCGAGCCCCCGTCTTACCTCCGGCTTGGTTGGGCATCCACACAGGCACAGTTGGCCGTGTCTGTGGGTGGGAAGCTGGAACAAGGATATCCAAGATGGCGGACCCGCTTGCGCATGTGCTTTGTGCTGTGGCCAGATAAGGAGTCGTTGTCGCTGCACTAGTGCCTCCTCTGGTCGGTCAGGGCGCCTGTTCAGGGGGGAGGAGAACTGGGGAGAATATAGCGTGATCCTCCCACTTGCTACGTCCTGCCGGTGAAACTCCTCACTGTCAGGTGGAAAGAAGCGCCTGGCGACGGCACATGTATCGGAGGAAGCATGTGCTCGTCTACGGCTAGGTTGTGTTCGGTTTACGGTCATTCCGTTCAGACAGTTCAGTTCACGTTTAAGTTTACTTTAACTTTAAGTTTGTGCTTTTCATGATTTCCCATTCTGTTTTTCATTTAAGTTTCATTGTGTTTCATTTTCGTGTTTTACGTTTGTGTTTTGTGTTTTGTGTTTGTGTCGTATTTGTTCGGCCAGGCCTTAGAGGGGGACATTATGAGACAGAGTAAAGCCCTGTTTCAGGCTGTGAGCCTGGGTCAGATGCTGAGGAACGTGAGCTCAGCGGACGATAAGGCGCTGCTCCAGGCTAAGCTGGACGGGGCCCAGGCCCGCTACCTGGAGCTGCAGGAGCGCTGCAGGAGGAAGGCGGACATGCTGCAGGGGGCGCTGGCTAACGCCCGGCTCTTTGGAGAGGACGAGGTGTCCCTCATGAACTGGCTCAGCGAGGTGCACCCTAGGCTGAGTGAAGTGTCTGTGGAAGACTACATAACTGACATTCTTGAAAAGCAGCTCGCAGAACAACTGGTATACACACTCCTCCGCTGGCCCGCCACTATGTCCTTCTCTCAATTCATTATATCATCTTTCAGTTGATTTGATTCATTCATGTCTCATGTATTGTTTAGTGTGGACCGTTTCTTCACAGTCTTCTTCTACCGCTCACAGTCTTTCTAAGGTCATGATTTATTTATTTTCAGGCACTACAACATGAAATTGAGTTGAAGAAGAAGAATGTTGACCAAGCCATCTCTAATGGAGTGGAGCTGCTGAAGCAAACAACAGGTTTGTCTGTCATACAGTCATACAGTGTGGCGATCTCACCATAGGGAGAGCATCAACTACTCACCTGGTTACAGTGTGACCATCTCACCATAGGGAGAGCATCAACTGTACAGCTTAGTTATTTAAGATAGGGAAAAAGATGCTATCCGAACGTGGAATATGAAGAAACAAAATTCGAGCCACCCCTATTTTAAACGCAACTTAGATTGTAAAATCTCAGCAAAGTGTTCAGTGTCGAGTTCTACGTGTCAGTTTTTCCAAGTCGTTTTTCTATCTCTTCTGCGTAATTTTAGGACAATTCGGCAGCAGTTACATGTGTTTCAAGATATTTAAAATAACAGATCGGGTGGAATTTTAAAGTTCCAAACACACTGGCAATTTCTCAACTCAACTTATTTCATTGACAGGTGATTCATAATCAGACACAGAGTATGTCATTTGTAGAAATCTATTGAGCCGTGCATTCATTTTTTGTTTGGCAAGTATGTACTAAAAGCTGTATGGAAATGTACTCGCAGCATTTTGTCTTCCAAACGCTGTACAAAACCACACATTACTTATATACTGTACTGTATGTCAGCGATGCAGAGACTAATGTATCAAAACCCACAGAATGCTATATTGACTAATTAGCTTCCTTCAAGCTTATGCCATTAGTTTCTTTGCACAGCCATGCTAGCAGAACTTTGATACACTCCTTATATTAACATATCATGATGAATGGGCTTTCTTCTTTCGCAGGCGATGAGGTCATGGTGATCCAAGGCAAACTGGATGGAATCAAATCAAAGTACGCTGAGATCAACTCCATGAGCGATAATGTGTGTAAGACCTTGGAGCAGGTGGTGACGCTGTCCACCAAGCTGCAGCAGACTCACGAGGGCCTCAGCTGCTGGCTGGAGAAGGTGGAGGCTGAGATCACTGCTTTCTCCGCCCAGGAGCCAGTGGGCCAGCAGCTCACTCACGCACAAAGCAGGCAGAAGGTAAGGCTTCCCGATTAAGAGACGGGTGGGCCTTTTTCACAATGGCCGCTGTGAAAAAGGCTTATTCCAGGCTATTTGTATTCGCCTGTACACAGTACCTCTTTATTAGGCCTGGGTATTGACCTCACGATATGATACGTATCATGATACATTGCGATATGATACTGTACACATTGCGATATATTGCAATAATTTACTGAAAATTAAAAAAACAGAGCTGAAAATACAACTTGCCGTGTACCACCCAGGTAGTACAATATCTACATCACATTATAGACTGTTTTCACGGAATTGTGTTGCTAGGGAACAGGTTGAAACCTCGCTTATTTCCTCTCAGCTATTGTATTGGCAAAGACTGCAACAGAAAGTAAGCTAGGGGCAATTTAGAATGTTTATGTTGTCAAAGTTAAAACCGTCTATATTGACAACTCAGTGGACAAATTGAATCGAAACGATTTAATTCAAAATTCGTTCATTTCAATCTATTAGAACGGTATTTGCACAGTTGCACACTGTGTTACTGAACACTGAAATAAAAACAAATATATATATTGCCGTATCAATTTTCTTGCACAACCCTACTCTTTATATGCAGTGATTATCAGCTTTATAAAAACATTGTTATGCTTAGATTGAGGCTTACTTATGTCGTCTCATGCAGGCCTTGTTGAAGGAGGCCAAAGAGCAGAAGCCTGCGGTGGACAAGCTGAACGAGTTGAGCAGCTGTCTCCTGGATCTGGTGCCATGGCACGCTCGCGAGGGGCTCGATCGGCTAGTGATGGAGGACAACGAGCGCTACCAGGCCGCCAGCGACACCGTCAGCCAGCACGTGGACCAGATCAACGCTGACATACTGAAGTCACAGCAGGTAAACCAGAGGAACTCCTACACAGACTTTTCTCATTTGACACTAAACTAAGCGAGTCTAGCAGTGCCTGGGACTCATTTACGGTAGTTCAGATTGCGGATATTTGTTAAGATCGTAGACGCATAATAAATATGGACGTAGCTACGTGACGTCAACCAGGGGCGGACTGGGATCATAATTCAGGCCGGGCATTAGATACCAAGCAGGCCAGGCCGATACGGGCCGACGCGTGTGCCGGCGTCCGAAGGGCGGTGGCAAAAAATTTGGGCTGTTTGAAGCCCGATTTGGGCCGTTTGCAGCCAGATTTGGGCCGTTTGAAGCCCAATTTGGGTCATTTGAAGCCAGATTTGGGCCATTTGAAGCCCAATTTGGGCTGTTTGAAGCCCAATTTGGGCTGTTTGAAGCCAGATTTGGGCCGTTTGAAGCCCAATTTGGGTCGTTTGAAGCCAGATTTGGGCCGTTTGAAGCCCAATTTGGGCCGAGTCCAATTTTACAATGAGATGCACCCACTTTAACCCTGAATAAAGTAATAAAACCACAGTCACTCAAAGCTGAAGGATTTTTTTCACCAGCAGCTGTTAAACGTACACAAATCACTTCTCCTGTCAGGTAGATTAGTGATCCGTTGTGTGAGCCCTCACATCGTGTCGATTTCAGCCGTCAGATATGCCCTGCCCCCGGACCTCCAGACACCCGCCCCTCGGGCAAGACGCGAGTGTGACCCGCACGTCACCCCTCTCTGAGTGCGGGGTGAATCTCTCCCTCGCTCTGCTGGTACAAAAAGGCATGTTTCTCAGCTTTCTGGGGACAGACGGGCGTTTTCGGTGAAAACAACCTACATTCAGGTGTCGATAACGAAAGAACCGATGGAGGTAGAATCAAACCCTTTTTTTCCCCCTATGAAACTAGAGGCTCTCTTCTTTCTTTTGGGATATTATTTGTTTACATAGTCATAGAAGAAAATACTCTGTGGGCCTTGGAAGATTAGTGAAAATAGTCAGAAACCCTGGCGGGGAAAGAGCTAAACCAGCGATTGAGACGACTGTATAAACTCTTTAGGAAAGTGTTTACTGAGGTGATAAATCAAGTGAGTAGGGTCATTTTCCCAATTTGACTTCCATGCAATCAGACTTTTTTTTGCAGCCAGTGGAGTCCCCTCCTGCAGGCCATTATAAAGAATGCAGGTTTAAGGCACTTCCACATGCTTAGTTTTTCACAAACGGAGCTACCCCCTTGGTTAAGATGTTGATTTTTCTTCCTTGGTTGTTGACAGTTTGAACAAGCAGCAGATACTGAACTAGCCTGGCTGAGCGAGGCGGAGAGGAAGTTGTCGTCAATGGGCGACATCCGGCTGGAGCAGGACCAGACCACAGCCCAGCTCCAAGCCCAGAAGGTCAGTCTGTCACTCTTACCTCTGTCAGTTTGTCACTGTGTGGCACAGAGACACACAGGCCTCCAGTCCGTCACACAGAGTACAGTAAAACGTAACCACCGCAGTGGTTTGTGCTCTTTGTGTCGTGACGTCCCACCAAACGTCCTCTACTGGTTTTCCAGATCTTCTCTATGGACATCATGAGGCACAAAGACGCTGTGGACGATATCGTGAAGACAGGCAAAGCCATCATGAGCATCAAAAACCAGGAGGAAAAGGAAGTCTTGAAGGTAGGCGAAAAAAATAATTGAGGAAAAAAACTGGAAATAAAAACAGTCAAATTAGGGCTGCAACGATTAATCGATTAGTTGTCTATTAAATTAATCTGCAACTATTGATTGATCATCGGTTTGAGTTTTTTTCCCTCTGATTCCAGCTTGTTAAATGTGAATATTTTGAATGGTTTCTTTACTCCTCTAGACATTTGGGGACGTCATCTTGGGCTTAGGGAAACACTTATCTAATTTTTTAACCATTTTCTGATATTTTATAGACCAAACAACTTAATCGATTAATTGAGAAAATAACCGACAGATTAATCGACAATGAAAATAATCCTTAGATGCACCACTATTTCAAATCTGAATTTCAAGCACAACTAGTAACATTCTCTCTGATAGAATGTGCACCAAAGTTAATGCATTTTCTTTGCTTTTGACCAGGCCAAGACCCAGGCTCTGCTGGAGCAGTACGGTGCGGTCAGCCAGCTGAACTCGGAGCGCTGTCTGCAGCTCGAGCGGGCCCAGTCTCTGGCCTGTCAGTTCTGGGAGACGTACGCTGAGTTGTGTCCGTGGCTTCAGGAGACCATGAGCAGCTTCAGCCAGCTGCCCCCACCTGCCATCGAGTATGACACTCTGCGAACGCAGCAAGAGGAACTCAGGGTGAGAAGCAACACAACATACACAACAGTCTGGTGAAACGACTAACAAGTAGCAACTGTGAAATCGCACAAATCAAGATATATATACATACATACGTACATACATACATACATACATACATACATACATACATACATACATGCATACATACATACATACATACATACAGTACATACATATAATTATTATTATTTTTCATATTACACAAGTTTAGTTGTTGAAGAACACCCTCTATATAACAAATAACAGTTTTAGGATCACAAAATAATTTGTTGGCAAACTAAGCTTGTTCACCAACAGGGCGATTTTCTCTGAATGTTACGAGTGTTGGAGTACAAACATTCAAATAAGCATATCTTCTTCAACTATTTTCCAGATTTCAATGTATGACACATCATTTAGAAGCTTACAATCTGCACTTTCATAATCTGTTAAAAAAAACTGAAAAATGACCTTGGCCTACTTGTTACTCAAAACACCAGTCCCTGTCACATTTTGTTTCTGAAGCTTTAGCAATAGGCAATATTTAAAAAAAACTGCCTCACACTTGTTCACTGCAGCAAATGCGAGAGCTGATCGCTGAGCACAAGCCTCACATCGACAAGATGAACAAGACGGGACCCCAGCTGCTGGAGCTGAGCCAGCTGGAGGGAGAGCCCATCCGAGAGAAATACACAGTCACCGACCAGCTGTACACCCAACTCAAGGCTGACGTGAAGCACAGAGCTGCCACTCTGGACGAGGCCATCTCTAAATCCACTCAGGTGAGGAGCACTTGGTTCATTGTTTGCGTGTATCTTCATTGAGAGTGTTTTATTCCCACTCCTGTGGTCACCTTTTCTCAACTTCCCACTTCCCACATTCTCCATTTAACATTCATACAGTATGGATTTAGGTTCATTGTTGCCCCCTCTGGTTCTGTGGTTCAATATGTCAGGTTCCAATAGATTCCCCCTCGGGATGCACGATATTGAAATTGTTTTTTTGGCATACCGTATGTCCAATATGCAGATATTTTCCAACTCTTGTAGCTGAGTGCCGATACCGATATATGCAAACACAAAATCCACCTAATTTCAGAGAACATCAAATCTCTCCTGTAGTGGAATGAACACATTATACCTACTTACTCTTATCATGATGGCCCACTGGAGGATGCAGACATAAATACAATGCTTTTCAAAATTTACACATTCACTGGGTAAAATAAGATAAAAAATAAATAAATAAATAAACTTAGTTCATGTAAAACATGCCATGTTTTTATTTATTGTAAGCATCGATAATATTAGCATATCATATTTAATATTTTTGGCAATTTTGATCGGACTGTTTTTATGTTATGTTGAGTGTCTTTCACTAGCAGATGTGACAAACGTTTTCCCAGCTTTTTTTTTCTATATTACTGTCAATATAAATATGACCTGAACTGTTTTGTTTTGACGTCTTCTTTTCCTTGTTCTCCTCCAGTTCCATGACGTCTTCTTTTCCTTGTTCTCCTTCAGTTCCATGACAAAATTGACCCCATGCTGGAGTCCCTGGAGCGGATGGCTGAACGGCTGCGTCAGCCTCCCTCCATCTCAGTGGAGGTAGACAAGATCAGGGAGCAGATCAGTGAGAACAAGGCGCTCTCTGTGGACCTGGAGAAGCTGCAGCCTTCCTATGAGACTCTGAAGGAGCGTGGAGAGGAGATGATCGCACGCTCAGAGGGGGCTGACAAGGACATATCTGCCAAAGGTATCATCTTGTTGTTGTTGTTTTTTTGTTATGAAACTTTATTTAGCTCAATTAATTTGTATTATTTTTATTTATTTATTTTATTTGACCTTTATTTAACCAGGTTAGTCTCATTGAGATTGAAAATCTCTTTTTCAAGAGAGACCTGGCCAAGAAAGCAGCATAAAGTTACAGACACATTTTAACACAAACAATACAAACAAAACATCTAAAACGTAAGAAAATACACATCCATTTACTCAGCAACAGGGTTCATTATGGATCAAAACATTTGCAGACCTGGATTTCAGCTTCCTCCATATGTTTTACCCTGGTTTTAAAAAGACTCATATTATTACTACCTTCTATTACTACCGAAACCCTAGGCTCACCCGCTGCGCAGGCTCGCCGCACCCAGCTTCGCCTGCTCTATTGGCATGTCACTGATGACATCACAATGCCTATGACATCACTGATGATGTCACAATGTCCATGACATAATCATTTCCCCTTGCTTGGAAACAAACATTGCATTATTATTATTAGTAGTAGTAGTAGGAGTAGGAGTAGGAGTAGTAGGAGTAGGAGTAGGATGGCCTTCAATCGACCACCAGGGACCATGATGGAAATAAGTCCTGGACTTTATCGTGCTATCCCTGACAATGTCATTTATAATGTTTTTTACCCTGTACTTGAAGTTTGTTAAATAAACTAAACTAAGGAGTAGGACAGCCTAGCAAAAAGCCTTATGAGAGTTGCAGGGGAATCATAGAGCATGAAGATAATTATTCTAACCGGTAGGGATGCACGATATATCGGCAATCATATCGGTATCGGCCAGTATCGGCCGATTTTTTTTACATATCGGTCATATCGGTATCGGTCAGATGTTGCAATGTTAATATCGGTTATCATTATCAGCCAAATTCTTCACATTGATATGAAATAATGCAGTAAATCTATGATTTATGGGCTTTTCCAAAGGCTTTGCAAATAAAGAAATGCATAACTTTTTCAAATTCAGTGTTAACATGTGTTTTTCAGTATGTACAAAATGTGATGATCATAAAAATGTGGTTTTATACAGATCATATCGACATCGGTAAATATCGGTTATCGGCCATAACAGCAATGTTAATATCGGTTATCGGCATCGGCCAAAATTTTCATATCGGTGCATCCCTACTAACCGGTAACTGATAAGGATAATTAAATAAAACACAGGAAAACCCCCGCAAAAAAAACGGCTTCGAGTAGGAACAGGCACTGGCCGAATGTTCAAATCTATTTCAAAACAATTGAAGTCATCACTGGAAAACATGGCTCAAGATCTCAACTTGGGACTTAATTTAATTTTTGAACCACTTAGTTACAATAGCAATGGCATAGCCTCCTGGGGAATACCATTCCATTTTTAGGCAGTAGGGAGAATATTGTCATCATGCAGTCATCTCCTAGACTAAGCACTAAGAAGCCCTTGAGAAAAAGGTTTTCCATGAAACCTGTGCTCAGGCATGCGTTGCTCATACATGTACAGATCCTTTCCAAAAAATTAGAATATCATGGAAATACCATGGATGACCGTGGGGCTTCAGCGGATTGTCAAGCAAAGACGATTCAAAAGATTTGGCGGAGATTCAGAGGGAGTGGACTGAGGCTGGAGTCAGTCATAACTGAGAAGTAACTGCTGATTTTCTTCACACTATTCTGATTTCTTGAAATACTGTTTTGGGGGGTTTTCTGGAGCTGTAGGCCAAAACTATGAAAAATGAAACAAATAAAGGCTATAAATATTTCACTTTGTGTGTAATGAATCTATAATCTATGAAAGTTTCACTTTTTGAAAGGGATTATGGAAAAAAACGAATTTTCCATGATATTTTAATTTTTCGGAAAGGATCTGTATATTATCCACAGGCATACATATCCAGATGGCTTCATCATAGCTCCTGCTCAGACTGCTGAGTAGCTCGTGATATCTGTTCTTCTGTGTTGTAATGTAGTCATGGTAATTGCCATTGCCATTCCCCCCCCACAAGCTGTACAAGACAAGCTGGACCACATGGTGTTCCTGTGGAGCGACATCGCGGCCCTGCTGGAGGAGCGCGAGGCGAAGCTGCTGGATGTGATGGACCTGGCAGACAGGTTCTGGTGCGAGCACTGCGCCCTCATCATCACCATCAAAGACAGCCACGACCTGCTGCGCGAGCTCGAGGAGCCCGGGGTCGACCCCTCAGTGGTCAAACAGCAACAGGAGTTTGTGGAGGTTAGATAAATCAATAATAATAATAATAAATAATAATAATAATAATTGATTGGATTTATATAGCAACGGGGGGAACTCAAAACTCTTTACATATATATATGTGTGTGTGTGGGGGAGGGGGACTCTACTCATCCACCACCAATGTGTAGCACCCAACTGGGTGATGCACGGCATTCAGTTTGCAGCAGAACGCTCACCACACATCAGCTTCACGCTGGATGGAGAGTTGAGGACCGAATGTGCCAATTAGATGTCGAGGGATGATTAGGCGGCCATGATGGAAGGAAGGCCTGTGTGGGAATTTGCAACGTTTCGATCTTCACAGGATATTTGCTTGACAAGATCAAAACGTTGCAAATAAAAAACCATTGATGGAGCCTCAGTGTGCGGACTTTATCTTTTTGTTATAGTTACCTTTTGTCCAGCACCTGTAAGTTTTTTTGGATGTGCGCATATTTGTCTTTTTCACTGTGTGGCAATATAGCCACGACACCGGGGTTACACCCCCCAGGGCACCGGGGTTACACCCCCACCCTCGTGAAGAGTGCAGATGGGATCTTTAATGACTAGAGAGTCAGGACATTGCTTTAACGTCTCATCCGAAGGACGGTGCTCACTCACAGGACAGTCCCTGTCTCTGCCCTGGGGCATTGGGGATGAGGATATTATTTATGAGACCAGAAGGAAGAGCACCTCCTACTGGTCCTCCAACACCACTTCCAGATGGTCTCCCATCCAAAAACTAACCACAGTCAGGCCCGCTTAGCTTCCCCAGCAAAGCCAGCAGTTTAGCACAGGAGCCACAGTGCCAGCACGACAGATCAACAGATTAGGCAAATCAGCAGATGAACTCTGCGTAATCATTGATAATGGGGAGTGACGGAGCGACGTGATAATGGGGAGTGACGGAGCGTCCAGCTGCTGCTGCTGCTTCTTCTTCTCAGGTTTGACAAACATCTGTTTTATCTTCCTACCAGGGGTTCAAGGAGGAGATCGACGGGCTGCAGGAGGAGCTCGATGTGGTTTGCAGCCTGGGAGCAGAGCTGCTGACGGCCTGCGGGGAACCTGACAAACCTGTGATCAAGAAAAGCCTCGATGAGGTAATCAGTTACAGTCAACATCACTGTGACGGAAACATCTCTTCTTCTTCGTGTGCTCCTCTGTGTCTATTTTTCAAACGGCAGGGCTCTCACTCCATGCAGATAGATTTGTGTCTCTGCATGTGGCTCATTAGTATCCAATTCTGGACAGCTTATGACCAAAAATGTGTTTTTTTTTGTTTGTTTTTATCGCTTGCGCCTTAAAGTTATAATCTCGTTGTTTTCTGTTTCGTTCTCTTTCACGGCACCTATGGTGATGAGCAGTAATTGCCGTTGAGATTCAAACAGTGTTGCATTATGTGATGTTAGTCAGTTTGCTTGGACATAGTAACCACCTGCAATGCTAGCAGGAAAAAAGTAGCTTGTTATCCTACTTCACGACAACAAGAGTTGTCGGGGAACATAATAGTGAACGTGAAGAGTGAGTCTATTGCGTTAGCTCCGCCTACCCTTTCTGGGGTATCACCACAGACACCCAGTTTATAAATGCTGCAATACTGAAAATGCAAAGGCTTCCATCAATGGGGCCATAGGCTCAACCTTTGTGTTAACTCAGTCTGCGATAGTGACTTAACATGAAAATCTTTGAGATTCGCTTTAACTTGTAATTGATTTTCTTCCAGTCCCTGCAAATGCATGCTAGCACACCTGTTTTTGAGATTCAAAATGCGTATCCAATGTCGGACACTTTTGTCCGTGTCGATGTATTCATATACTCAGTTAGCCCTTTATTAACCCTTCCGGTACCTTTACAATGTTACAGATACTTGTAAGTAGTGCAGGATAAGTTAGTAACTTAATGTTTTATATGGTTACATTTGTATAGATATTTATGAAATTTGATACCTAGCTTCTGCATGAATTCATGTCACTTAGCTTTCAGTTGGGTACTCTGTCTAAAAATGCCGGTAAATACTGGGAATTACTATGCGAGTGTCCGGAATTGGCTAGAGTTGCGTTAAGTATTGGTGTGTTATTGTCCAGGTGAACACAGTGTGGGAGAATGTTAAGTATTAATGTGTTATTGTCCAGGTGAACACAGCGTGGGAGAATGTTAAGTATCGATTTGTTATTGTCCAGGTGAACACAGTGTGGGGGAATGTTACGTATTGATGTGTTATTGTCCAGGTGAACACAGTGTGGGGGAATGTTAAGTATTGATGTGTTATTGTCCAGGTGAACACAGTGTGGGGGAATGTTAAGTATTGGTGTGTTATTGTCCAGGTGAACACAGCGTGGGAGAATGTTAAGTATTGGTGTGTTATTGTCCAGGTGAACACAGCGTGGGAGAATGTTAAGTATTGGTGTGTTATTGTCCAGGTGAATACAGCGTGGAAGAATGTTAAGTATTGGTGTGTTATTGTCCAGGTGAACACAGCGTGGGAGAATGTTAAGTACTGATGTGTTATTGTCCAGGTGAACACAGTGTGGGAGAATGTTAAGTACTGATGTGTTATTGTCCAGGTGAACACAGTGTGGGAGAATGTTAAGTATTGATGTGTTATTGTCCAGGTGAACACAGCGTGGGAGAATGTTAAGTATTGGTGTGTTATTGTCCAGGTGAACACAGCGTGGGAGAATGTTAAGTATTGGTGTGTTATTGTCCAGGTGAACACAGCGTGGGAGAATGTTAAGTACTGATGTGTTATTGTCCAGGTGAACACAGTGTGGGAGAATGGTAAGTATTGGTGTGTTATTGTCCAGGTGAACACAGCGTGGGAGAATGTTAAGTACTGATGTGTTATTGTCCAGGTGAACACAGCGTGGGAGAATGTGAAGTATTGGTGTGTTATTGTCCAGGTGAACACAGCGTGGGAGAATGTTAAGTATTGGTGTGTTATTGTCCAGGCGAACACAGCGTGGGAGAATATTAAGTATTGATGTGTTATTGTCCAGGTGAACACAGCGTGGGAGAATGTGAAGTATTGGTGTGTTATTGTCCAGGTGAACACAGCGTGGGAGAATGTGAATAAGACATGGAAGGAGAGGGCGGAGAGACTGGAGGAAGCCATGCAGGCGGCTGTGCAGTTTCAGGACGGCCTACAGGTAGGCCTACTCACATTACCGTTCCTTTGTGTTCTGACGGAGGCTGGGATGTCCTGAAGGCATCCTCTCAATCCAATGACAAAATGGTCAGAATGTCAGTTTGTATTACAAGGGACTTTCAGGAGAATCATAGGAAAATGTGTTTGCGGGTCGGTTGTTTTTAGTAACTTTAAAGGATTTATTTTGCACATGATCTCACACATATCTGAAAACTCATTTAGTTTGACAGATATTGAGAGTTGATTTGAGGTCAGTTGTGGACCAGTCATCTCAATAACTGTCAAACTAAATGAGTGCCTGCAAAACTGTTTACAGTTTTCAGATATGTGTGCGATCTTGTGCAAAATAAATCGGCGTTGTTTTTGTGTGAAGTTTTCCTTTAAGATGGTGAAACTCTTTCTAAACTCACCTCAAATCCCACAGTTATACAACAGACCTTTTTCATTATTCATATCTTTTTTAATGTGTCTTTATTGTATGATTAGCTGGAGAGTATGCCTGTTAATTAAGAGATATTGAGTTTGAAACTTGAACTAATGTGGTCAACCAGCATCTTTTAAGGCCCTCAGATCAAACCGCACATTATAGTGCTTACAGCTACTTTTTACTGCAGTTAATTGGAAGATTACATTTTATGAGAGGCCTATTCATTTTGAAGCAATAAACAGCTGCAGCTGCAACTGGATTGCTATATTTGGATCCAACTTTTCCTCATGTTTGTAATGTGTTTCTCAGATCCTTTCATGGTGTGAAATTAAAAGCCCTCTACGCAGTGCTGCTTTGATTTTTTATTAACTCTATAAGAATCCCATTTAAAAAAAAATTATAGTCTTCAGGTTCAGGGCTTCTTTTACATTTTCACAATGTTTGTTTTCCCATGTTGTCACCAATGTAGATTTACAGCAGACAAATTGGAAGATTGAGTACACATTATGACAATGAATGTGAAATAGGATCCGTGCGCCCTGAGCGTTATTTTCTCTCAGTAACGATGCTCTCGCACACAGGGCATGTTTGACTGGGTGGATATCCTGGAGAGCAAACTGGACTCCATGTCGCCCGTAGGCACAGACCTGGAAACTGTCAAGCAGCAGATTGTGGAGCTCAAGGTGCCATGTTGTTTTCCTCTCTGTGTCTGTAAACACATCATACAGGAAGTAAATACATAATACAGGAAGTTTTTAGAAATACAGATTTTTAGAAAACACTTCAAAAGGCATACAAGTTATTCACGTTTGTGAAGAGTATCATGCTGAACCCAAATTCGCATGCCCATAAACTTTTGTTAACCACTGGATAAAGCCTACAAAAATACATCATCCCCGTGGTACTCTATGAAACCTGTATTGTACTGTACAGGTATAAAAGGCCTATCAAATAGCAGCGCACAGCATTTGCTTTGATGTACAATAAGACTGGAAAGGCAGAACCGGTCGGGTCGGGTCGGGTCAGATACATATAAATTGTCATTCTAGCTTTGCGCTTGTCTTGACTGATTGGGTGGAACCATGTCGTTGTCAGGAGTTCAAGGCGGAGGCGTACCAGCTGCAGATCGAGATGGAGCGTCTGAGTCACCAGGCGGGCCTCCTGCTGAAGAAGGTGGTGGACGAGGCCGACCGCTGTGCCATCCAGGAGCCCATGAGCGAGCTCAAGATGCTCTGGGAGAGCCTGGACAAGAAGATCATCAGCCGGCAGGTCAGAGAGTGTGACCGCCATAATGGGACGCGTTTCATTCCAAAATGAGATATTCACCATTTGGAAATATTCACGCCTATGAAAAATGACTCAGTAAAAGTAAAGAAACATTTTCCCACGGCGCTGGGCCAGCGGCCCCGCCGGGGTCAGGGGATGGAAAAGTCAGGACACCCACTCACTCAGTCACTCAGTCACTCAGTCAGTCATGGACGTGTATTGAGTTTAGTGGGAAAAGGGGCCGTAGCTATATGAAGGTGGTAGATTAGAGAGTCTGGATTGGAGGGGTGGGTAGGGTTTAGTGGCTAGGGGGACATGGCTGGTGTTGGGGGGGGGGGGGGGGCATAGGGATAGGAAGGTGGTAGAGAGTTGGGATTCAAGGGGTGGGTTGGGGGAGTGGCTAAGGGGATATGGGTGTGGTGGGGGGGAGGGTCTGTAGGTAGGGGGAGTGGTGCCGTGGGCTGAAAGGTTTGCACTTGTTTTAAGTAAAGTCATCAGATCTTAATGCTATTTATTGTTAGCTATGTTTTTGTTAGCTGTTTTTTCTGAATATATGCATTTTTCTTATATATACTGTATATATATATATATATATATATATATATATATATATATATACACACAGTATATACAGTATGTGTATTTATATTTATACACAGTGTTTTCACTATGCAGAATCTAATGTTTGAATGTGCCCTGATGCATGTAGCACAAACTGGAGGGAGGCCTGCTGGCTCTGGGACAGTTCCAGCATGCACTGGATGAGCTGCTGGCCTGGATGAGCCACACCGAGGAGCTTCTGAGCGAGCAGAGGAAGGCTGCAGGAGACCCCAAATCCATCGAGATCGAGCTCGCCAAACACCATGTACGACCAGCTCCCCACCAGCACCTTCGGTTCTGTTGGGCTTCACTACTAACTGAACCAAGCAGCCGTTCCAGCAGACATAACTTTGACCCGTTTACAACCATGGGATTAGCACATGGAACATGGAATGATGTAACACCCTTTACACACCATACTGTCATGCTGACCACACTTACATTTCATCTATTACTGTAAGACTCATGCACAGCACTTTATTCCAACATGAGCTTTTCCTCAAAGTCAAATGTGAGCTAGTTGAGATGCAACAATATGAACATTTGGCCGATACTGATATTAAATTGCTAATATAGTATATAACCAATATATACCAATGTCGATATGATCTGTATAAAGGTTTCTATTATAATCAAATTTTGTCCCTATTGAAAAACGTAAATTGAAAAAAGTAATGTCTTTCTTTATTTCAAAAACATTTGGAAAAGCCCATAAATCATAGATTTACTGCATTGTTTCCTCTCAATATGAAAATTTGGGCCAATACCAATAACTGATATTAACATTGCTGTTATTTTGCTCATCGGACTGATACCAGTATTACTAAAAATGACTAACATCTGCCGATATCGATCCCTATTGCATCCCTATTGATTAGTATAGACAAACCTAAAACTGCTTGGGACAGCCACCAATTTTGTTCGTCAAGCTTACCATCCCCGTAGATTTAGCTTTGTCCTTTAGCTTTGTTTCGATTTAGCTTTGTCCTTGGTATTTTGAGCTCTTTCTGTCCAAGCAGCACTTAACCATTTCTGGCTGTTGCGTCTCCCCAGGTTCTGCAGAACGACGTGTTGGCCCACAAGACGACGGTTGAGACGGTGAACAGAGCTGGCAGCGAGCTGGTGGAGTCCAGCGCCGGAGAGGAGGCAGCCGGTCTGCAGACCAAACTCCAGAACCTCAACCTGCGCTGGACGGCCATCGTGGCGAAGACCGAACAGAGGAAGCAGCGACTGGAAAGCGCTCTGCACCAGGTTTGGATGAAAAGATTTTGCACACAAGTCACCGGGGCTCAAGCCTCGTCTCTCCCAGGAGAATCTAGCTGTAGGTTTCATATCGCTACTCGAAGCTATGATTGATTCTTCTGTCCCCAGGCAAGTAAGTCTGTTATGTCCAAGTCGTAAAGTTGCTTTTAGAGGAGAGGCTTCTATCTCCGCTCCCTCCTCATCCCTCTTCCTGCCCCTGCAGGTTCTATTCATAACTTTGACATTTAGTGGGATGCTTTGATGTGAGGGGGATATATGGAATGTAAATAAGACCTGGGTTTGCATCTTTTTATTCTCCGAACCTTAAAAGGATTTTTTTCCCCCGCCCGCCGTGAAACTCATCTGTTTCAGTCTGTCACAGGTTGAGCAGGTTTTCATGGATGAGAGTCAGTTGAGTGTTGTAGAAGATGTTTTGGAAATGAGCCCACACAAAAAAAGGCAAAGTGCCAAATGCAGTCTCGCCAGGTTTGCTCTGCTTTGCTAAAAGAAGGCTTCATGTTTGCGCCCAGTAACTAAATTCAAACTTTTTATTATTATAATTATTATTATTATTATTATTATTATTATTATTATTATTATTATTATTATTATTAATAATTATTTTTAATATATTTTATATTTGAATTATTTTTAGCTTCAGCCCTAAACCCTTTCGGTCAGCCTTATGTATCTTTTGTTTTCTGTTTTTTTCTATTCTGTGAATATTCTTTTCTTTCTGATCGAAATAAACTAAAACTATTATTATTATTATTATTATTATTATTTAATATTATTTTAAGTAATTATTTTTTTATTATACTTATCGAGAAAAAAATCTATATATTTGCAATTGTATGACTCCAGTGTTATCATATTTTGACTAAAAAAGAAGAAGAAGGAAACATGAAACCACAAGTTAAAGGCAACACGGCGTTTGGCTTCTTTTTTCTCACATTTTCAGATGAAAATGTGAATCAATGAGATATCAGTCTTTCTATTTAGACTGCAGACTAAATGAATTAGATCTGTCTTTCTATTTAGACTGCAGCATTCCTCTTGTGACTTGAGAGGAATGAGTGAGTCAGACATCCTCTTCTCTGAGCCCACAGGTTCCTGACAATGTGTGTGTGCGCCACCTTTTGTCCTGACTCAGGTTGTATTGTGTTGCAGGCCCAAGGTTTCCATGGTGAGATAGAAGATCTGCAGCAGTGGCTGAAAGACACAGAACGTCAGCTGTTGGCATCAAAGGCAGTGGGAGGCTTACCAGACACGGCCCGCGAGCAGCTTAACGCCCATCTGGTCTGTATTTAACATGCAGTCTATGCTCTTCAACAAATTATGAAAGGCTGCATGCAGATGGTCTGTATTTAACATGCAGTCTATGCTCTTTAACAATATGAAAGATCACAACAAGGATGCACATCAGATTCTGTACACAATGCCAAGTGCATGAATTACACCCTAAGAAACATAATGCGCTCTATTAGCTATTATTAGAAGAGAATATTCACTGTATATATTTTACTCAATGTAAATTTGATATAAAGCAGCATTGTTGACCAAAAACCTATTACTTTATTGACAATTACATAATAACCTAGAATCAATTCTAGGCTGGGGCTTGGAAGGGCCCAACTATGTCTTTTCTGTGTTTTATCTCAAGTGTGAAAATTAAATCACAGTGCAAAATACACGGCTAGCATCCCTCTGAAAAAGATGCGTCGAGACCGCCAAAGTGTTTCGAATGGAGTTGGTCCGTAATGAATCTATGAATGTTTTTGTCTTTTGTTTTTAGGGGAACCCAGGGTACTAACCCAGGGCACTAAAACAGGGCACTCTCACAGCTAACTCTCTCTCCCCCTGAGGAGCGCCATTAGCAGCTTATTATGGGAACAAAAAGAAGAGAGATTGCTTGGAATTAATCCCTTGGATCAAAATGTGTAACCTAACACTGTAGCACTTCAATGTGTGTGTGTGGGAAAATGTCTGCGATTCTCTCATTCATTCTTTCACCATTTTTGGACTGGATTTGGATATTACTTTGTTTTCACAAAGCCATCAAAATAAAGTGTGATGACAAAGTGTGACACATACAGTAGACAACAAAAATAAGATCATATAAAAGCATTATGTATGTATATATATATATATATATATATATATATATATATATATATATATATATATATATATATATGTATGTATATATATATGTACTAAAGCAGGGGTTCTCAATGTTGGGTCCGGGGACCACCGGGGGTCCTTGAGGGGGTACCAGGGGGTCCCCAGTAAAAAGAAGAATAATTTATTTTCACTATCATTCCATCCATAAGTAACACAATAACAGAATGTATCAACAGAACATATGATTATTTTGGTCATTGGTTTCATACACTTTCTGTGATAAAATATCTAAAAGCAGAAATCTTGTCAGATGGGGGATCGGGATCCTGGGCCAAAATCTTATCAAATGGGGTGTCCATGGTTTAATTTGTGTCAGTTTAGGGGTCCTTCATGTGAAAGAGTTTCAGAACCACAGCTCTAAAGGCTCTAAAGCATTTACAGCACTTGTGTTGATAATTGAATTCATTCACAACAAGATGAAACTTTCAGCTAAAATGTACCATCTGCTCTTGACAAAGCCCCTGTACGAGCATCACCCTCATGTCAACATGTCTTGTCTGTGTTCTTGCAGGAGTTGTGTGGTGCCTTGGAGGTGAAGGAGGAGCTGTACCAGCAGCTGAAGAACAAGGGCCAGCAGCTTCTCAGCATAACCCCCGAGGGTCTGGACAGCAACACGGAGCAGGACCTCGCCAACCTGACCCACAAGTGGGACGCTGTGCAGGCCAAGGTGGCAGAAAGGAAGGTATGGACTTCACTGAGGAGCACGGTCAATCATGCACCGGGCACTGGGCACACGCTGAGTGGTTTACTTTACACTATCAAGATGAAGCATTAAGGCCTAAACATGGTCGTCCGTCCGCCTCGAATTGGAGCTGTCTCGCCATCTGGCGGCGCCAGCGAGCCCTACATGCTCGGACGCCACTACGCCCTCCCTCCTCCCACCCTCCCTCCTCCTGTGGAAGCTCCGTGTGAAAATGGCGGAGATTGTGTGCCAGGCAGTCTGAATGAAATTGAATGTAACGTTCCCAATTCTATGTATTAAATTCTAAAAAACGACCCTCAACATTTGGGAAGGCTAAGCCACACAACTAGTTCGTTATAATCTAACGTCATGCTTTGAAAGGCGACTTTACGACGATGGGCCAAGGCAACGGCCAATCACAACTCTCGTGCAGCTGACGTCACGCACGTATCGTCGGCGCTGAGTCACATTTTCGAGCAGCCCCCGTCAGCCGACGGCGCCCCCTCCCTGTAGGACGGCGCTCCACCCGCCGTCATACGGGGAGGGCGGGGCGAGGCTCTGACGGACGACCATGTTTAGGCCTTTACACGCAATGGTATGGTCTCCCAAGTGGGCGTGGTCACCTCGCCCCCCTGTGATCGTTTACCCCCCGCACGCCCCCATCCCCTGACCTCGTTTTGGACGTGTTGTGACCGACCTAGCAAGCCGACTTGAGCTAGAGATCGTGATTTCCCCAAACGGAATAAATACCATTCCACACATACAGCTGCTGTGCTAACTCAATCTTGTTGTAACCAAGGTATTTGTTGAAATCTCAGTGGACCCCCTCGCTCTTCAGTCATCTCTGTTTTCACTGCTGTAAAGTTGATGAGTCATGACCTCCGCTTTAGATCCCAGTGAGAAAATGCTAAGGTGGCTTTGAAGCTATGAATCTGTATGTGTAAGCCTATAATCCCTGCAGTGGTAATGACTGGTGTAATAAGGCACAGAGGGCTGGCAGGACACAGATGATGTGGTTACAGGACACATGGGATGTGGTTACAGGACACATACAGTAGGATGTGGTTACACAGGACATCACAGCGTAGAGTCATCATGGAACAACAGCTGCCCTGTCTTGTCTGATACGTTGCTATGAATAGATGACCAGTGTTACAACGTGTAGAGGAAATACTATTACAATTTTGTTCCAAGCTAAATGAGTATAAAGGAAATAACAACGCTTGTTCCAAACCATTCGTCAGTCTCTTCTGGATTCTTATTCACTACATTGTCCCTCTGGATAATGTCTTGTTCTTTTTTGTTGATAAATGTAGGACAAATAAATATTCATCACAGTCGCCATTTTGACATGACAGAATAGATCAATCGGTTCTCCCTCGGCTCGTTCTGGGTCGCAAAGAAGCTGTAGAGTTTTGCTTTTACTTCCTGTTTACTCCTACTTTTACTTTGTAACTGTTCCAAGGAAAACAGCTGCTGGTCAATCTTCTAGTTTCATAGACGTGCAGCTGTTGGCCAAATAGTCTGCAGCACTCTGACACTTTTCTAGCCAGCGAAACCAAACGCAGGTTTCTAGCATTAGATCGCTCTAATAATAAATCTTTCAAATATAAATGATTTTGCGATTGCGAGGTGGCCTTGTTACGTGACCCACAATACATGAGGGACATGGAAACCATAAGCCACGTCATGTTGGTAATGTCATTACCTCTGTTTGACTGTCTGTAATATGATCAAGCTCTTCCACTGGACTTCCACTTTTGCTGGTGTTGCCGTGGCAAAACGGATGTTTGTCAGTGATGCAGCCACAGTGGATACATTTGTCTTATTCGATTAAAAGCTCATGTTCTGCTCCAGCAGCAGCCTCTCTAGAGATGCTAACTTCCCCTGTTTAAATACAAGACATGTAGCCTCTCTAGAGATGCTAACTTCCCCTGTTTAAATACAAGACATGTAGCCTCTCTAGAGATGCTAACTTCCCCTGTTTAAATACAAGACATGTAGCCTCTCTAGAGATGCTAACTTCCACTGTTTAAATACAAGACATGTAGCCTCTCTAGAGATGCTAACTTCCCCTGTTTAAATACAAGACATGTAGCCTCTCTAGAGATGCTAACTTCCCCTGTTTAAATACAAGACATGTAGCCTCTCTAGAGATGTTAACTTCCCCTGTTTAAATACAAGACATGTAGCCTCTCTAGAGATGCTAACTTCCCCTGTTTAAATACAAGACATGTGGCCTCTCTAGAGATGCTAACTTCCCCTGTTTAAATACAAGATGCTTCAGCAGCAGCCTCTCTAGAGATGCTAACTTCCCCTGTTTAAATACAAGACATGTGGCCTCTCTAGAGATGCTAACTTCCCCTGTTTAAATACAAGACATGTAGCCTCTCTAGAGATGCTAACTTCCCCTGTTTAAATACAAGACATGTAGCCTCTCTAGAGATGCTAACTTCACCTGTTTAAATACACAAGACATGTGGCCTCTCTAGAGATGCTAACTTCCCCTGTTTAAATACACAAGACATGTGGCCTCTCTAGAGATGCTAACTTCCCCTGTTTAAATACAAGACATGTGGCCTCTCTAGAGATGCTAACTTCCCCTGTTTAAATACAAGACATGTAGCCTCTCTAGAGATGCTAACTTCCCCTGTTTAAATACACAAGACATGTAGCCTCTCTAGAGATGCTAACTTCACCTGTTTAAATACACAAGACATGTAGCCTCTCTAGAGATGCTAACTTCCCCTGTTTAAATACACAATACATGTGGCCTCTCTAGAGATGCTAACTTCCCCTGTTTAAATACAAGACATGTGGCCTCTCTAGAGATGCCAACTTCCCCTGTTTAAATACAAGACATGTAGCCTCTCTAGAGATGCTAACTTCCCCTGTTTAAATACAAGACATGTAGCCTCTCTAGAGATGCTAACTTCACCTGTTTAAATACACAAGACATGTAGCCTCTCTAGAGATGCTAACTTCACCTGTTTAAATACAAGACATGTGGCCTCTCTAGAGATGCTAACTTCCCATGTTTAAATACAAGACATGTGGCCTCTCTAGAGATGCTAACTTCCCCTGTTTAAATACAAGACATGTGGCCTCTCTAGAGATGCTAACTTCCCCTGTTTAAATACAAGACATGTGGCCTCTCTAGAGATGCTAACTTCCCCTGTTTAAATACAAGACATGTAGCCTCTCTAGAGATGCTAACTTCCCCTGTTTAAATACAAGACATGTAGCCTCTCTAGAGATGCTAACTTCCCCTGTTTAAATACAAGACATGTGGCCTCTCTAGAGATGCTAACTTCCCCTGTTTAAATACAAGATGCTTCAGCAGCAGCCTTTCTAGAGATGCTAACTTCCCCTGTTTAAATACAAGACATGTAGCCTCTCTAGAGATGTTAACTTCCCCTGTTTAAATACAAGACATGTAGCCTCTCTAGAGATGCTAACTTCCCCTGTTTAAATACAAGATGCTTCAGCAGCAGCCTTTCTAGAGATGCTAACTTCCCCTGTTTAAATACAAGACATGTAGCCTCTCTAGAGATGCTAACTTCCCCTGTTTAAATACAAGACATGTAGCCTCTCTAGAGATGCTAACTTCCCCTGTTTAAATACAAGACATGTGGCCTCTCTAGAGATGCTAACTTCCCCTGTTTAAATACAAGATGCTTCAGCAGCAGCCTTTCTAGAGATGCTAACTTCCCCTGTTTAAATACAAGACATGTAGCCTCTCTAGAGATGCTAACTTCCCCTGTTTAAATACAAGACATGTAGCCTCTCTAGAGATGCTAACTTCCCCTGTTTAAATACAAGACATGTGGCCTCTCTAGAGATGCTAACTTCCCCTGTTTAAATACAAGATGCTTCAGCAGCAGCCTTTCTAGAGATGCTAACTTCCCCTGTTTAAATACAAGACATGTGGCTCCACTGATGTCTTTCTCTCTCTCTTGATCCCGTGTTGTAGCAACCAAACAAGCTGTGTGCCCCAGCAGCACACTCCTGTCAGATACACATTATGATGCAATGCTATTGTCAAATCAAGATGTCTGCAGTCTGGACCGAGACCAGAGACAACTCAAGGCATCGAGTCAAGTTTATTGATATATATATATATATATATATATATATATATATATATACACACACAGTATATATATATATATATATATATATATATATATATATATATATATATATATATATATATATATATATATGAAACAAAATGCAGACAGATGATGTCCCTGGGCATGGAAGCTGACAGTGACGTGTATGTTGTGTGTCTGTAGGTCAAACTGGAAGAGGCCTTGACTCTGGCCACAGACTTCCACAACTCCCTGCAGGACTTCATCAACTGGTTGACCCAGGCGGAGCAGACGCTGACCATGGTCTCCCCCGCCTCCCTCATCATGGAGACCATCCTGTTTCAGATTGATGAACATAAGGTAATGTGTGTATGGAGACGAGGCTTACTGAGAGTCCAGCACACACAGCCTCTGTGGGGAAGAGGAGGACTGAGGACAAGAACTTGGACTTTTTTCTTGCGTATGCAGGATTGGTTTATGTATACTGTATATACAGTACATTAGGAACTAAGCCACAATGAGAAACAATTTGATTAATTATTAATTATTTTATGTCAATTATGAGTTCTGATCAGGTAGTGGAAAATTGTCAGCTGACATGCTCCAAATAAATTCTATTTACTAGGGCTGGGCAACATTGACAAAATCAAATATCGCAATATTTTTTGACCAAATACCTCAATATCGATATTGCAAGAATATTGTAGGGGTGACTATTGGTGCTTTCACAAAATATCAGTAATGTGGATATAATATCTGTAATGCAGCCTTTAAAACCAGGAAAATACAACACTTATCACAACATTTCAATATCCGAAATCTAAGACGACATCTAGTGTCATATCACAATATCGATATGATATCGGTATGCTGCCCAGCCATAATATTGACATGCTGCTCATGATATTGGTGTGATATTATGCAAATGGCGGGTTATGTTTCCTAACTCACCATTGTGCTTTGCCAACAATGACTTCATGAGTCCATCTGTGTGTGTGCGTGCGTGCATGTGTGTGCGTGCGTGTGTGTGTGCGCGCGTGCGTGCGCGTGTGTGCTGTGTGTGGGGCGGGCAGGTGTTTGTGACGGAGGTGAACTCCCACCGGGAGCACATCATGGAGCTGGACAGGACAGGCACGCAGCTAAAGTACTTCAGCCAGAAGCAGGACGTGGTCCTCATCAAGAACCTGCTGCTCAGCGTGCAGGGCCGCTGGGAGAAGCTGCTCCAGAGGTCTGTGGAGAGAGGCCGCCTGCTGGACGACGCCAGGAAGAGGGCTAAACAGGTACTGTGTCTGGAGAGACAGCTTCTATTTATACCAGAACTCAAAATGGTTGACACAGTGTTCATGTCTTCATCTGAACGTTAAACAGGACAGCTCAAAGTGGTTGACACAGCGTTCATGTCTTCACCCTGCATTAGTTCCATGAAACCTGGAGTAAGCTGATGGAATGGCTGGATGAGTCTGAGAAGACTCTGGACACGGAGGTGGAAATAGCCAACGATCCCGACAAAATCAAGACGCAGCTATCCCAGCACAAGGTGAGCGAGCCTCAGCTTATCGCCCTCTAGTGGCAAAACAATGAAAGTTCAAGGTGTTCGAGCCCAAAAAGAATGTAATTTCGGCAATTTTTTAAGCTATGATATAACTAGTGTTAGTTAGAGTGATAGGACCGGAAGTGGCAGGGCAGCCTAATGTCATGAGGGAAGTATTGTGTGCATAGAGCCTATTCCCAATGAAGTATTGTGTGCATAGAGCCTATTCCCAATGAAAAGCTCTTGGTTCCTAAGGCTACGCAGCAGAAAATGTAGAGTTTTATCAATCCACTATTTTCTAAAGCAAATGGCTATTTGCTATTTAGCTGCCCAGTTATACAGTACAGTATGTATATATGATACAGTACAGTATGTATATATGATACAGTACAGTATGTATATATTCTACAGTACAGTATGTATATATGATACAGTACAGTATGTATATATTCTACAGTACAGTATGTATATATGATACAGTACAGTATGTATATATGATACAGTACACTATGTATATATGATACAGTACAGTATGTATATATGATACAGTACAGTATGTATATGATACAGTACAATATGTATATATGATACAGTACAGTATGTGGTGCAGATGCAGTAGTGATCACGTCTCCATATGAACAAACGCAGGAGTTCCAGAGAGCTCTGGGCAGCAAACACTCGGTGTACGACACCACGGCTCGCACGGGCCGCGCCCTGAAGGACAAGACGTGTCTGCAGGACGACACGCAGAGGCTGGACCACATGCTGAGCGAACTGAGGGACAAGTGGGACACCGTCTGTGGCAAGTCAGTCGAGAGGTAAGGACACGACTTCCCACATCTCTTCCCACATGGTTTAGTCGCTAGTGATACTCAACTCGCGGCCGATATAGCGCCCAGTGCCCCGCCGAACATTCACAATGAAAACTAACGTTAAATAAAGTTTGACTGAGCTCCAGCTAAATGTTTAAATCTCGCCGCCCACAGGCACTTACTGTATATGTACTTAACTTAACCTAACTAACTATCATGTGTGTACCGTGTACCGGAACCACTGTCTTAGTTTGCCATTTAGCCTACCAATCGTGGTCACGGTTATTTACTGGAGACATGGTAAGACTCAGCTTTCTCTCTTCATGATTTGTACTCTCTTGCAGACAAAACAAGCTTGAGGAGAACCTGCTGTTCTCCGGCCAGTTCACTGACGCCCTGCAGGCTCTGATTGACTGGCTGTACAAAGTGGAACCTCAGCTGGCTGAGGACCAGCCGCTGCATGGAGACATCGACCTGGTCCTCAACCTGATCGACAACCACAAGGTAGAAAACACCATCAGATACTGCTGCAACTTTCTCCCACAATGTTCCACTTTGAAGTTCAGCCTTCAAATAGCTCTACAGTGAAAGCTTCAAAAACAGGTTCTTGTATGTGAAGACCGCCCTTTTCCATTCAGTATTCATTGTTCTTCATCACAATAGCAAACAAAGAACGCTCAAACCACATTCAAACCACATTAAAGTTGGAAGAGAAATTCAAACAACGTTCCTTCGCTTTAGAAAAAGGGCACGATCCTTGTGCCTTTTCCATTGAGAACCAGAAGCTGTCACCTCACAACTTGATTTTCACTTTGAGAAACATGTCGAAGAGTCTGTCTGAGAGAGCAAAGTCAAAAAGATTCTAACCCCTACATTAAATTAAAAAAAAAAAAAAAATTAGTTTGGGGGAAAAGTAAAATGAAATTTGACAAAATAAAAAGGATTTAAATATATAGTAGTATATATTGTGTGTGGTGTATTGACTGTTGGCTGGTGTGGTTGCTCTCTGCAGGCCTTCCAGAAGGAGTTGGGGAAGAGGACAGTGAGCGTTCAGGCACTCAAACGTTCAGCCAGGGAGCTGATGGACAGCAGCCGTGAGGACGCGTCCTGGGTCAAGGTGCAGATGCAGGAGCTGAGCACCCGCTGGGAGACCGTGTGCACGCGCTCAGTGTCCAAGCAGGCGCGGCTGGAGCAGGCCCTCTGTCAGGTACCTGAACAATCCATGGCTTTCAGTCGCCAAACGTTTGGGCCGCCGTCTTGAGGACACACTTTTTAGTACTTGCTTAAGTCTATGGGAGGACTGTTCAAACCATGCCCTCTTTAAACTCTAACTAGTCTCATACTGTGTACTACAAACTGCATTCAAACTTTAAACGGGTCACCACTTATAGTACTTTATTACTCTCGTTCAGCTTTTTGATACCTTTTGTACATTTTGGGAAATCGCAGTTTAAAGCACCTACGAGCAAGAGTTTCGATTGTTATTAAACAGTCTAAATTGAATATCGATGCCTCACATCTTACCTCTAATAATAGACGAGACCAACCCCGAGTAGTCTCGCTTGAACGCAGAGTGAATCGGCCAGTGTTGTCTGGATGATTAGTCCGCCGGAAGACAGACACAGACTCTATAATCATCAAGAGAGCAATCTCCGATTCACACGGCTTTGGTCTCAGCTACTATTATAGGTACGATGTGATGCAGCAATATTACATTTAGACTGTTTAATAACAATCGAAAATCTTGCTCGTAGCTGCTTTAAGTTTTATACTTTTTTCAACCTTTATAATGGGAGATTATGGAGCCAGCCTAGAGTGTGTGATGTCACAATTCACTCTACCAAACTTTACAGGCTGCACTACTAAATGTCACATTTTAAAACTGTGGCAGTTCACACAACTTGAACACAATATGCATATTATTATACATCAAACCCTTTATTAGCTACTTTTGATCTCACTCCCAATGTCAAGTCAAAATGCAAGCGATGCAATGTATCGTTTTTGATATTAACGTTTGTTTGACACTAGTGTTCCACTCGATTTCCAATTGCGCATGGGCATCTTGTTGTTTCAAATTGGTCCTCAAGATGGCGCCGCAACAGTTGTTTCATGTCACCTGAAATCCATGCATAGGTAGAGATACAACACCAAGCTAAACGTGGTACCTGTCCTCTGGCTGCAGGCGGAGGAGTTTCACTCCACAGTTCACATCCTGTTGGAGTGGCTGGCCGAGGCGGAGCAGACTCTACGCTTCCATGGCACCCTGCCTGATGATGAGGAGGCCCTGCGGGCGCTGATAGAGCTACACAAGGCAAGCAATACACATGCATTCTTTTCTGCTGAAGTATTCTGATTATTAAGGAGAAACAGTTAAAACTCAGTTCACCCTGACTGGGATTCGGCAAATCTGGCATGTCTGTCAGTGTAGTAATGCCATACATCATTTTCCATGCCAAAGCCTCAATGTCTCAATGTCTTAGCTATGATTTCATCAGCTTGTAATCACTTTTCTTAGCGCCAATGTTGCAACAGCGAGCTATTGGCAAACGTAAACTAATTTCTATTTTCTCTTATTTAATCTAAAGGAGTTCATGAAGAAACAGGAGGAGAAGAGAGTGGGTCTGAACAAGGCAACCAGTATGGGGGAGGCCATCTTGACCATCTGCCATCCAGACTCCATCACGACCATCAAACACTGGAACACCATCATTAAAGCTCGCTTTGAGGAGGTCAGTTCACAGTACTGCACATGCCTGTGTGTTGTATCATACCCACGGGTCAAAGGTCAAAGCCTGCTTTGAGGAGGTGCAAATGTGTAGCTTCAACATCGCATTTCCACTAAGAAATTACATACTTAGAGAGCGTGTCCTGACTCTAAATGCTGTCTGTGTGTAACGTTGTACTGTAGGTGCGGGCATAGGTGTGGCAGCACCAACAGCGTCTGGCCTCTAAATGCTGTCTGTGTGTAACGTTGTACTGTAGGTGCGGGCGTAGGTGTGCCAGCACCAACAGCGTCTGGCCTCTAAATGCTGTCTGTGTGTAACGTTGTAGGTGCAGGTGTGGGCGGGGCAGCCTCTAAATGTGCTGTCTGTGTGTAACGTTGTAGGTGCAGGCGTGGGCGCGGCAGCACCAGCAGCGTCTGGCTGTGGCGCTCAGCGAGCTGCAGGCTACCCAGGAGCTGCTGGAGGGGCTGCTGACCTGGCTGCACTGGGCCCAGACCAACCTCAACGAGAAGGACAAGGAGGCACTGCCGCAGGAGATGGAGGAGGTCAAAAGCCTCATAGCCGAACACCAGGTACAGCGAGGTCCTTTTCCAGGTTTTACATCACGCCCTGATCTTTTTCATCCGCAGACGGCAGTGTTATAATACTCCCGTCCAGGACTTCACTTCATTCATTCATTCATTCATTCATTCATTCATTCATTCATTCATTCATTCATTTATTTATTTATTTATTTATTTATTTATTTATTTTTTATTGTAATAAACCCTACTAATTTGCCATAAGATATAGATAGCTATATTAATAGAGTGACATTATTAAATGTCTTATAAGGGCAGGCTACATGTGGATTCACACTCATGTTCAGTAACTCTGGACTGGGACTCAGGTAACTGGGGACTCGGGTAACGGGGACTTGATTTGCACTCTTCTTTGGTGACTTGGACTGGAACACTGGGGACTAGAGACTCGACTCAGACTTGAGATATAGTGACTTGATTGCAACACTGGCATAATGCTGCTCTGACCATCTTTAAAGTGTGCTTATCAGGACTGTCTTTCTCTGGCTTTCTGTGCTTAGAGCCCGACCCTCAGAGTGCACGATACAAACCAGAAGCATGCTTGTTGTTTTTACCCTGCAGGCGTTCATGGAGGAAATGACCAGGAAGCAACCAGATGTTGACAAAATCACAAAGACGCACAAAAGGAAGGCTATGCTGGAGCCCCCGATCCAGTCTCAGATCCCCGTGCTCGACAAAGGAAGACCTGGAAGTACGTATGCCACAAAGCCCGGCCGGTACAGACCCTGACCCCAGCCATCTGGCCCAGCGTCCAGCCAGTGCAGGCTGACGCAACATCCTCATCTTGTCCTTATTACTCCATTACAGTACAGGAGTGATGTCATCCCTAAGGAGTGATGTCATCCCTAAGGAGTGATGTCATCCCTAAGCTGTTCCTCTGTTGTATTTCTAGCCTGATATCAGACTGAATTGTCAACTCGTTACACTCATTTCCATCTTCTAGTCTGAGATTTCTCTCTGTTATTTCCATGATGGGAATCCCATCTGGGAATTATATTTTCCCTAACCAATTACGAGAGACCAAACGGATCCGCCTGAATATAATGTTAGTTAAATGCCTTCAAAGCAGAGGGCTGTTTGGATTTCTAACTAAGTGGTTCTTTTAATCGATTTCAAACAGCCTCGATAACAGTGTGGTTCTCTCATTTATGGCGGCCGCCATTGTTGCTCCTCAGCGCACTTGACAACCGCTCGACGATGGCATTAGTTCCGCCCGTTGCGCTGTTTATTGATGCCGATTGGCTAATCGTTAGTCCCCCTCACTGCTCATTGGCTACTCATTCTGTCAAACGAGGAAAAGGTATTTGCATATCACGATGCCAGATCAGAAGCAGGCAGCCAAAACTCAACTCATTGGAGAGGGTGGATTCGCAGTGTGTACCTAGGCAATTGTATTTGTGTTCTGAGACGGTTTATGTTTTTCACTCGTAGGAAAACGCTCTCCCACACAAGCCATGTACCAGTCAGCCACACAGCCTCCCATCGAGACCAAGAACCCCCAGGTCAACCTGCTGGTCAGCAAGTGGCAGCAGGTGTGGCTGCTGGCTTTGGACCGGAGGAGGAAACTCAATGATGCCTTGGACGGCCTGGAGGAGGTAATCCAGCAGCCATTTTGAACACAAACTTGGTCACAGTATTCTGACTTTCACCAGGTCCAAACCTCCTCACAGAGCGGTGCTCTCCTGGTCAGACATGTTGTCCTTTATTTCATCTGTCCAGTTGAAGGAGTTTGCCAACTTTGACTTCGACGTGTGGCGGAAGCGCTACATGCGCTGGATGAACCACAAGAAGTCTCGTGTCATGGACTTCTTCAGACGCATCGACAAGGATCAAGATGGCAAGGTGACCCGAGAGGAGTTCATAGAGGGCATCCTCTCCTCCAGTAAGTATGCTACATGTGGCCTATGCCTACAACTGCACTGCATAGACCCCAGCTTCTATACAACTACACTGCATAGACCCCAGGTTCTAACTGCACTGCATAGACCCCAGGCTCTATACAACTGCACTGCATAGACCCCAGGCTCTATACAACTGCACTGCAGAGACCCCAGGCTCTATACAACTGCACTGCATAGACCCCAGGCTCTATACAACTACACTGCAGATACCCCAGGCTCTATACAACTACACTGCAGATACCCCAGGCTCTATACAACTGCACTGCATAGACCCCAGGCTCTATACAACTGCACTGCATAGACCCCAGGCTCTATACAACTGCACTGCAGAGACCCCAGGCTCTATACAACTGCACTGCAGAGACCCCAGGCTCTATACAACTACACTGCAGATACCCCAGGCTCTATACAACTGCACTGCATAGACCCCAGGCTCTATACAACTGCACTGCATAGACCCCAGGCTCTATACAACTACACTGCATAGACCCCAGGCTCTATACAACTGCACTGCATAGACCCCAGGCTCTATACAACTGCACTGCATAGACCCCAGGGTCTATACAACTGCACTGCATAGACCCCAGGCTCTATACAACTGCACTGCATAGACCCCAGGCTCTATACAACTGCACTGCATAGACCCCAGGCTCTATACAACTGCACTGCATAGACCCCAGGGTCTATACAACGGCACTGAATAGACCCCAGGCTCTATACAACTGCACTGCATAGACCCCAGGCTCTATACAACTGCACTGCATAGACCCCATGCTCTATACAACTGCACTGCATAGACCCCAGGGTCTATACAACTGCACTGCATAGACCCCAGGCTCTATACAACTGCACTGCATAGACCCCAGGCTCTATACAACTGCACTGCATAGACCCCATGCTCTATACAACTGCACTGCATAGACCCCAGGGTCTATACAACTGCACTGCATAGACCCCATGCTCTATACAACTGCACTGCATAGACCCCAGGGTCTATACAACTGCACTGCATAGACCCCAGGCTCTATACAACTACACTGCATAGACCCCAGGCTTTATACAACTACACTGCATAGACCCCAGGCTCTATACAACTGCACTGCATAGACCCCAGGCTCTATACAACTACACTGCATAGACCCCAGGCTCTATACAACTACACTGCATAGACCCCAGGCTCTATACAACTACACTGCATAGACCCCAGGCTCACTGCTTTATTTTTCTGCCACTTCCAAGAATTCCCGACCAGCCGCCTGGAGATGAGCGCAGTGGCGGACATCTTTGACAGAGACGGCGACGGCTACATCGACTACTACGAGTTTGTGGCAGCTCTCCATCCCAACAAAGACGCCTACAAACCGCTGACCGACGCAGACAAAATCGAAGATGAGGTGATGTGAAGCATCTTGACTGGTGAAGCCTGACAGATCACCTGCTTTGTATACTTTGTGCTTAAACAAAGTGCTCTTTGTTTTGTAGGTCACACGTCAAGTGGCAAAATGCAAATGTCCAAAACGATTCCAAGTCGAGCAAATTGGTGCCAACAAATATCGGGTAAGGAGATTTTAACCTGTTCAAATTACGGTAGTCACTTTTTAGCGAGAGCCAAGTCATGTTTCAACAAATACAAGCGATGCCATGATGCATGTGAAATGTTTTCAATGTTGAAGTAGCTCTGTTTCACGTGAAACTCCTTTCTATGAATCACAGACAAAGGTAAAAAGTGTTTCTTGAATGAAAGTGTCATCATAAATACATGCTAAGAAGCCTAACATATTTCTTCCTGTTGTTCTTCACACGACCAGTTCTACCTTGGAAACCAGGTACATATGAACGCCCTCTGCTTTTCCTTCACTCCATGTGGTTCTTCTGTGCCTTATCCAGGCCTGTGTCCTGTTCCCATTGACCACGTTTGCTTTCCAATTAACATTCTCGGCCCAGAGTCCTGGCCGGTGTTTACAGACTGGAACTCACAAGTAGATCAATGATCTCTTGCCAGTTGAAGGAATAATACAAAGAATGGCTAATCAATAATCATAATCATAATCATAATAACATTCATAATCCTAATAATCATTATAATAATAATATAGGGCTAAGATGCCTTTTTGCTGCACCAAGATATTATTTGAATGAAACCCACAGTACCCAGTCGGGACATAAATGGCACATAATTTGTCTTAAGATGACAAAATGAAGCATTTAACAATAACACAAAGGAGAAAACAACAAAAGGGGCAGTACAAAGTTAGATGTAAATCGCTTTGAGAGTTTTTAGATTTGGACATGTCTGCTTTTGAGTTTCAGAAAATATAATGCGACTGTACCAATACCATTCCAGTACATGTTTTTATTTATTTAATTGAGCTGCTGGGCAGTGTGGGAAAAATAACGCTTTTATATGTGCTTGTCTTTGCCGCTTCAGTTTTGATGGGAATGATTTAGCTCAACATTGGCTGACATTTCTTCTGTTCCACACTGACACTGTTCATGTCTTTGTTTTCAAAGTGCAGCAGCCTTATGGATACTTTGCTTATTGACTCAACATGTTTTGAGAACTTGCATGTGTGGCAGCTAGTCGATGTGTATGTTTGGGTGCTTTCTGAAGCTCGTTGTCGTGGGAGGTGCCTGGTGGTGAGATGGGTTTAGGGGGCGGGGCATAGTGGTGATGTGTAACTGTCTGCATTAGTTTGTGCTGATTGTATTTTTGACACAACAATGAACTGAAATCATTCTTTTAACAGTTCGGTCTGGTTCACTGCTTACATGACTCCTTAATCGGCGACGAGACAATAGCAAACAGGGAAAATCAAAATCTTGCCCCTCACCTACACGTTGACGTTATGGAAAGCTGTATTCTGGTAATTCTGGTTATTCTTCAGCTGTTTCTTGTTGCCTCCTCCTCAGATCATAACTCCATCACCTTTTACTGTACTTGATCACACAAATCACCAGTGGCATTCAATCATTTTGAAAATCATAAGCAGAGTGCAAGATCTTTCTGCCAGTTCAAGAGACACTGACTGTTAACTAGGCAGCACCTGCTGGAGGCTCATCAGTGTGTTGTCGGTCATGTCGTCTGCGTGTCACTGTGGTGGACTAGAGAGAAATGACTTGAACCATTCCTCATGTTGTTCTCCGTGTCTCATTGGAGCCGCATTGGTTCTGCATCGCTGTCAATGCATCCTCTGACTATTTGATTCATAGTGGTAGAAGAGTGCAACAACGTGCTGGATTGCAGGAGATTGCTGTATGTCTGTTCGATCAGTGTATCATTTATTGATGTGCATTGATTTTATTTTTTATTATATTTTATTTTTTATTGACAAAAAGCATGCGGCTGTGATCGTTGTGTGTCAATTTTGTTGTTTGTTGTCTTAAGGCCCGTGGTCATATCCAACTGGCTGACCTCTGTCACTAATCAACTCATAAAGCTTCGCCATTCACCTCCATTACAAAAGCTTATTGTAATGATTTTCAATGATGTTCAATATGCATGCAAATATGTGTTTGATGGTATATTTAAAGCCTCTTAGTATCTCATGTGGTTTGGTAAGGTTAAGGCAAATCGTGATACAATAGTGCCTCCTGGTGGTATGATGATGTGCCTTCGGTTGATGTCAAACTACCTGTGCATGGCATACTGCTAACTGAACGTAACTGAGGCCAGACAGAGCTGTGATAAAATCAAACATTACCACCTTGAAGGAGATTAGTTGAGATCATACCTCTATCTTCAAAAATTAAATTAAATCGATTACACTGATTTTACCTCTCATCAGGCAACTTTGTAACATTTACCAAGTTGATAATACCATTGCAGGAAACAAAAATGTTGCTATTACATACAGCTTTATAAATAATGCATTTGCACAAATTCAGACTTCTATTAAGGTCTTAACAGACACCAAAGTCTTGAATAATGATTCGATATTTGGCAATGGAGCAAAAACAATTA
>NC_139647.1:6029830-6044830 GCF_964638095.1 Poromitra crassiceps | reverse complement strand
CTGAACTTTTAATGTATGCATGTGTAGAATTGGGTGTTAACTATGCAGGTTGCAATTCAAATATTAACTGCTGATAACAGAGGTGCCTGAGATTAAATATGAATGAATATGATGAATTACTAAATGATTTTTTTAATACATTGAAAACTAACTCAATAATATTTGTAATACAGCTTTGTTTGATACAACTGGGTGATGTAACTTTCCGCCCCAGAAGGGGGGCCGTTGTCTAAAACGCTGATACATGGATGACACGTGAGGATGGTAATGGGCGCCCTGTGTTTTCCAGAGTACACCAGTTCAGGGCAGCAAGTTACGTCTTCCTGGATATTTGTCAGGAAAAGGCTTCCAGTCGGCTGAGGAGGGAACCCTGATCAGTGCTGCTGTGTTGAAGGCACGAGCACAGACAGCAGGCGGTGAGTAGAGAGGGGCCACTTTAATAACATCCTAATGCTGTGAAGTCATGCTTTACTCACTATTATATAATATATTATAATATATATATATATATATATATTATATTGTTATGATGATGGACATGTGTTCGCTAGCTCTACTGTTTCAAATCTGTCACAACCGTGCAGCGCCTACATCAAACAATACAAAGGAATGAAAATAAAAAGTCAGCTACTGCTGAAGAACAAGTGTATAAAAGTCAATAATAAATATATACAGATACATCCAAAATGGCTACTTAAGGGCTCATATAACATTCAGACACTAATACTGTATCTAAAAAAACAACATATTTTTGCCTATCACCTGCTGTAGGAGGCATTTGCGGAGTCCCATCTCAGTCAGGAATATTCTAACACATTAGAACATCTATAGGATATCTTTTCAATTCATTCCATTTGGGTACAATTTAAATCACCTCCTCCTGGGCCACCATGGCTCCTGTTCAGTCTTACCAGTAAATAAATTAGCAACTTGTTTTTGGCGTCATCTATTTCTCTGAGAGTCATGATGTCATCTGTTTATATAGTACAATTATAGTTATAGAGTCATGATGTCATCTGTTTATATGGTACAATTATAGTTATAGAGTCATGTTGTTATCTAGTCATATAGTACAATTATAGTTATAGAGTCATGATGTCATCTGTTTATATAGTACAATTATAGTTATAGAGTCATGATGTCATCTGTTTATATAGTACAATTATAGTTATAGAGTCATGATGTCATCTGTTTATATAGTACAATTATAGTTATAGAGTCATGATGTCATCTGTTTATATAGTACAATTATAGTTATAGAGTCATGATGTCATCTGTTTATATAGTACAATTATAGTTATAGAGTCATGATGTCATGTGTTTCTCAGAGTCGAGGAGAAACCTCAGCCGACCCGGGAGCAAAGCGGGGAGCAGAGGAAGCAGCCGGAGGGGGAGCGACGCGTCCGACTTCGACATCTCGGACATCCAGTCGGTGTGCTCGGACCACTCGGACTCGACCCGGGCCACGCCCCGCTCCGCGGCCCGCCAGCACGCGGGAAAACCCTCCAAGATCCCCACTCCTCAGAGGAGATCCACCCCCACGAGCAAACTGGCCAAGGGGGCCAAACGATAAAATTCAGTGGCCTTGAAAAAAAAGAACAACCGCAGAGACGGACACTGGAGATAATATAAACTTAAAAAGACTGCAAATGTTTTGAGTGTTATTTAAATCATTGCGAAAGATGTAAAATATTCTGTTGCGAGGCAATATGGTTTAATATTATTATGTGAGAAAGGAATGTCAATGGCCTTGTGTATTTTGTCTTTATTGTATTTTATTTTTTGTGAATAATGTCAATTTGTTTTTATTCTTTTTATTTCATTGATGCCAAACCTGTTTGGTAAAAAAGCAGAGAACACTTGGGAAAGAGTTCACTGTAACGGTAAACTAACTATTTGTACACACTAACAACCGGCAACATGCAGGACTGCGCTCTGTGAGAGTTACTGAATGTACTGTAATTTATGTCTGCTGTGTGGGATGGATGGCGTGGTCATGGTACCGTGTGACAGGCGTGACGCACTGCAATTATGTATTTAAGTGCTATGATATACTGCCAACATGCATTTAACGGGCAATAGAAATATTCCACAAGATACCACAATAAACACTGCAGAAAAAAAGCCTGATAAAACACTAAGAAGGCTCGTAGCTAAAAAGCCCTTTGAATCCTGACGCTTCTCTGTCCTCTTTGTCCCGGTTTTGTTTGAGCACGTCAGAGTGATGTGTGTATCGACCGCCAGCAGGGCGGCGCTCTCTCTCGTGCATCCATCATGTCACTATGTGGTGAATTTCGGTAGAGCTGAAATGATACTGTATCACATGACTTTGTAATAAACCTGCTTGCTGAAAGCTACCATGGGAGACTGATATGGACCGTGTGTGTGTGTGTGTGTGCATTGCCTTCTGTCTGTCTGTCTGTCCATCTGTCTGCCTGTCTGTCTCTGTCCGTCCATCCGTCTGTCTCTTTATTTCTGTCTGTCTCTCCCTCTGTCTCTTTCTTTCTGTCTGTCTCTCCCTCTGTCTGTCTCTCTCCCTCTGTCTCTCTCTCTATCTCCCTCTGTCTCTTTCTTTCTGTCTCTCCCTCTGTCTCTTTCTTTCTGTCTGTCTCTCCCTCTGTCTCTTTCTGTCTGTCTCTCCCTCTGTCTCTTTCTGTCTGTCTCTCCCTCTGTCTCTTTCTGTCTCTCCCTCTGTCTCTTTCTTTCTGTCTGTCTCTCCCTCTGTCTCTTTCTGTCTGTCTCTCCCTCTGTCTCTTTCTGTCTGTCTCTCCCTCTGTCTCTCCCTCTGTCTCTTTCTTTCTGTCTGTCTCTCCCTCTGTCTCTTTCTGTCTGTCTCTCCCTCTGTCTCTTTCTGTCTGTCTCTCCCTCTGTCTCTCTCTCTCTCCCTCTGTCTCTTTCTTTCTGTCTCTCCCTCTGTCTCTTTCTGTCTGTCTCTCCCTCTGTCTCTTTCTGTCTGTCTCTCCCTCTGTCTCTCTCTCTCTCCCTCTGTCCTCTCTCCCCCTCTGTCTTTCTCTCTCTCTTCCTGCTTAATTACCATAACATGCATGGGGAGCAAAGCACCACAGATTATTTCATATTCAAGATGAAAAGCTGAAAGCAATCATTGGCTAAAGTGGAGTCACCTTCTGAAACTCTTACCAGTCTCAATTAGAATAGTAGATCTATACTCTGACCTAGATACGATAATACTGTTGGCAAAATTGCGCACGCTGCAGGCTTTATGAATGAATGTTTAAGGTCTATTTCGGGTGAATTGATTGTGAAGTTCTCAAATTGAAGCAGTTCTTCAGTATTTCACAATTGGCTTTGAGCCTAATTTGTGGATGCACTGTACTGCTGGTGTAGGGTTCAGCTCTGCTCTCCTCTGAGTGGAATGTTTGCAGAGCACCTGGTGCCTAGCTGTGACATACTGCATCTGTCTCCCAGGGAGAAGATGGAGAGGAACTGTCCTGAGGGGGGGGGGGGGGGACTGCTTTCTGAAGCAATTCTAAATAAAGTTGCTACAATAGTGACAACTAGATTCTATTCTCGAAGTAACCGGTGCCAATAAATAACATGATGCCTAAAGAAGATGAACAAACGATTTGCAAGGAATTAAGCAAATTATCTTCTATTAGGACGGTATTACATAAAACAGGGATCAATTAAAAAGCACAGGCCTATCCTCTTCTCTTTTGACTCTTTTCACAACAGTGTAGACCGGCCTATCAGTGAATGAAGGGCCTGCTGTTTGAGCCACCTTTTCTGCACATGAGAAAACGCTACCTTATAGTGAGTGGCTGGGTGTGACGGGCCTATGAGAGAGGGCAGAGCCCCTGGGGACCAAAGGTGGAGTGGAGCACAGGGGTCAGGCTCCTGTGAGACCCAGAGCTTCTAGTCTGAATGGTCCTCCTGTTGAGCTCACACGGGCCTCGGGATGACACTTTAGAACCGGATTTATCCTCGCTCCAGGACCCGTAAAACCAGGACCAGACCCGGGACCCGTAAAAACAGCCGTCTGTAAAACAGCCGTCTGAAGCCACCTGGGGAGCCAGCTTTTTCAGGAGTATGTGAGTAAAGATCTGAGATTCTCAAATAGTCGATCAATAGTGATTTCTGTGATGGCGGTAGAAAGGTCGCCTATAGTGAGAAGTTGGTAACCAAACAGAGGCTGCTTTAGCATCATTACTTTGATCAATTGTGAATGTGATGCATTGTGATCGCGTCATTCAGATGTTACCCTCAGATGTGAAATGTTGTTTTGCGTCTTATTGTTATTATTGTCTTATTGTATGGACAAAAAAAGAAGTATTTTTGAAACATATTTGGTGAAAGAAAATCTTAGAAATAGTAATTAATATAATAATTTGATATCTTAAATAAAATTATGTAAATTCTGTTTTATATTTGCTAGTTTTGAATTCTGGTCAGGTAGACTTATGACTTGGTCTCCTCCCTCCCTACCGTATATTGCATTGTGCATGTATTTGGGTTATGTTTCACATCAGTTTTTATTAATTTTTTAAGCATTACATTTTTCTGATTACTTTTCACAATATCATACGTCTATATTCAGTGGAAATGTATTCATTGCAGTTTACACTGATATGTAGAAATTGACAGTTTTGGAATACAATAGATTCCAGGTGACTGACTAGTAAAGTGCAGCATACACTCATATGTCAAAAGTCTGTAAATCTGATCTATTCATTTAATAACTTTTGCAGGCACTTATAATCCCTGACTATCAAAATTTGAACATGCCACCCTTGAAAGACATGCTGCTGTCCACAGTAGTCTTTGCCATCTTGGGATTGACCCAATGTCAAAAGTTACCAAGTAAGTCTCCTTTAGAGTTCTCTCTCTCTCTCTCTCTCTCTCTCCAGTTAAGTTATGATCTATACTCACCACTGCATGAAAAATAACTACTAACATTAGTGTCAACACACATGCCAACATGCTGCTACCCTGTGGTTAACCAGGTGTGGGTATCGTATTAATATTAAGCACATGATGTCATATTAACCATCTGTGATTTGCCAGGTTGAATATATCAATGTTCTACCACACCATGACCAGTAGATGGCAGCATTTATCAATACTTTGCCCATTATTTTTTGCCTTTACAGTGACAGACATTATAGTCTTGAATTATCTGCTCTCAGTGGCTGTTGGCCATACTCCGGTTAAGGTCATACAGGGGTTAAGCTGTTTCTTTGACACCGTGCGACACAGCCTCCCTGTTGCCATGACAATAAACCAATCAACAGAATATCCCAGTCTATCTGTGGTGTCTCGACCCAAACAGATAAAACAGCCCGCCAGCCAAAAAGATCAACAGAATAAAATTAATGAAGCATCGCGTTAGTTAATGCAGGACACAGAAGTCATAGGCTACGCCCCAGCTGTAATCAGCTGACAGCCACTGATTGGATCAGCGTTTAATCATTCACCAATCACATCCATTCGTACAACAAGACGGCCCATTTAAATATGGCTCCCTTCTACACTGGTCTTTGCTACTCTAAATGCTGCCTCCACCACCCCAGCAGCCTCCACCTTTCTAGCTCAGAGTCTGCATGGCTCAAAGGTTAAACATGTATTCTAGCTCAGAGTCTGCATGGCTCAAAGGTTAAACATGTATTCAATGTCTTGCTTAATGGGCTCACTCTGTTTACTCACTATGGCGATTCAATTAATCTGGAATCTTGTATCCCCATGGGGGATTCTGCATTGTGCTCCCTGTTCATCTTAGGCTGGGCTGATTCAGGGAGCATCTTCTGTAAAGAGCGGAGCCATCAGCGCCAAGCGCCAAACATAACTGTATTTCCATTTGTGCAAAAAATGGTTAAATCTATGACGACAGTGTTCCTGAATGAAATAATAAAATAAATAATAGATATTAAAAGGAGCAGCTTATAGGGTCCAACTATGATTATTACCAGGTTGATTTGGGGGTATGAAAGGGTTAACCCGGGTTGCCCGACTTGGCTTGGCGGACCAGGGTTCATTTCAGAGTGACTGGCACCAGCTGAGTTGCTATTTATTATGCTAATAGCCTATGTTAATTGCTATGCTAAGAATATATGCTAATTGTTATGCTAATATCATACAATAATTGTTATGCTAATATACTATGCTAATTGTTATGCACCTCTTGTGACCTGGGGTCCTATCTGAATTGTCATCACCAGGGATTAACCCCGTGTTGACTGACTTGTGAATTGACAAAAGAAGGGTCGAACGCGGGTCAAGTAACCCTGGTCCGACCCTGCTCACTGGTCTGAAAGTGACTGAGCAACCTGGTTTACTATGTATGGGAGTATCAGGCAGCTTAAACAGGTTCTACGTATGAGCTTAAGTCATGATGTTTCCATGCATTGACCCAGGTTACTGGAGTAACCACCTTGAATGAATGTCATCGGCAGTACATGTGACTTTTCACAGCTCTCTGTTAAAAGAGCCTGACCGTGCTGCTGAGCTCAGGCAAAACACAGCAGCACACAGCCTCCACTGTTTACAATGTCATAGTGACTCCACACTTGATGAAAGTGCCAATGATATCAGCGTTGAAGTCATCCAACCTACGTGATTTACTGAATCAATGTGATATCTTGTTTTCTCAACACCATGATATGTTAATAATAATAATAATTTAAAAAAAAAGTAAAACTAAGTGTGTTTTTGCTGTGAGGCTTTGATCTTCTGGAGGAGTTTGGTGTGCCTGAGTCGAGAGGAGTGAGGAGAGTGAACGGCTCTGACCCTGAGACTGTGGCCTACCGCCTCAACCCCTCCATCCACCTGCAGAGGAGCATGAGGTAGGCTACTGGACTATACCTGAGCTACAGGGAGGCTCAGTGGAGCTGGCCTCACATTACTAACTACTTTCATGTGAGCTGTAAAAACTCAGGTCAACATCCTGTTGGCAGATGAATGTCCACCAAGAGCCAGGTCTGCTCCAGGCTGCTTCCCCGTTAAAGGGCTCTTTTTCCTTGCCGCCAATGGTGGGAAATGGTTTCAATTGTCACATGACCTGCAGTAAAATCCCCAGTGCATCACGTGAGAATTGTTTCAGTTGTTGGGTCTAAAATGAAGAGAGGGGTGAAGAGTGGGAGGAGCATGATGTGTGAATGGGGGCAAGGGGAGGGAGGGAGGGAGGGAGGGGGTGCACTGCTGGAGACCTGAGAAAATACAGTTTCGAATATCGTGCAATTCGAAGCAATCAAAACATGGCTTTGATTGGCTGGTGTTGAATTGCATGCAATTCGACCAATCAGGGCGGGCGAAGAGTGGGAGAGCGCGATGTGTGAATGGGGGCGAGGGAGGGGAGGGGAACGGGCACTGCACCAGGAGATAGAAGATGAGAGTTGTCACTTTATAGGCATAACAATATTGATTTGTTTTCTCATTTATGCTTTATGTCTCTCTCTCACACAAGAGCATTGGACAATCTGAGTTGTTCTTTTGTGACGATGCCAACCAAGCTGTTCTCACTGAACCCTGTTTGTTTGTGTTTGTGACAGTTGCTTTTTTGCGCTAAGTGTGAAATATGCTTTACTGTAAATCAAGAAACAAAGAACGATTGTCTACATCACTAAATGGGGAGGAAGACCGATTCCACAGCGCTGGAAAGTCACAGTACAGAGATACAGTGTGTGGGTGTTGAAACTGTTGTTTTAAGTCAGATGCTTAATGTAGAACACAAGCGTTACAAACTGAATCGCTCTGTTTCTGCTCGTTCACATTGGAAAATGATTTCCCGATGTTCCACAACAAAAAGCCTTTCATTCTTCTCATGAGGAAAATGGCCTCCATGTCGTGTTACCCATCAGCGCTGTCGTTCTTCTCCCTCCCGCGCCACAGCGACGTCTACCCAGAGGGCCTGCCCTCCGACTACTCCGTCATCGCCACGTTCAAGGTGACCAAGGACACGGCCAAGAAGTCGTGGAACCTGTGGCAGGTCAGCGACGCCGAGGGACGCGAGCAGGTGGGCCTGCGCTTCCAGGGGGACACGCGCTCTCTGGACTTCTTCTACACCAGCCCCCGCGGGAGCCAGATGCTGAGGACCTTCCACGGCGCGGAGAAGCTGTTTGACGGCGAGTGGCACAAGTTGGCCCTGAGCGTGAAGGGCGGCCGCGTCAAGCTGCTGGTGGACTGCAGCGAGGTCAGCGCCGAGGCCATCGACGAGCCCAGGCCCGTCATCCGCCAGGGTTACACCTCCATCGTCAAGCGGGCCGCGGGGGACCGCTCTGTGTCGGTAAGTGCCGGGAGGCCATTTTTGTTTGTCTGTTTTAGATTAGGTCGTCCTCAACTGAGCAGACCAGCCCAACTAGATGTCTCCATCATTAGGCTTTACAAATATGCTATGTGAGGACTGAGGGGCACAACTCCTCTCAGCCCTGACCAACTCCAGTTCAATTGCCAGTGCCTTGCTCAGAGGCACTGACGGGAGTATTAATGGATTGAGAAAACCGGCGCACCCGGAGGAAACCCACACAAACCCAGGGAGAGGCAACGGTGTTACCCACTGAGCCACCGTGCCGTACGTGCGGTCAACTATGTGTTTGTCTGTTTGCTTGTTGGCAGCATATCTCCCAAAAAGTATGAATGGATTCGCATGAAACTAGGTAGAAAAGCAGGTCATAGGTCAACTTACAACCGATTCACTTTCCATGGCCACTGGCCAAAAGGGGGCGTGGCCAAGGCCGTGGCCAATCACAAAAAGGCACCTAACTTCTTAACAGCTTCACATACAGGTAACACCACGCAACTTTGTAGAAAGGTTGCTCATGCGCTAAAGGAAGAACTGATTCACTTTCCAGGCCCACTGCTCAAAATGGGACATGGTAATGGCACGTGGCGGCGTGGCCAATGACAAAAAGGTGCCGAACCTCGACACAGATTCACAAAACTTTGAAGAAACCCTGGCGGAGGTTAGGTTATGTATATAGGTTAGGTATAGGTTAGGTTAGGTTAGGTTAGGTATGCACTCTGCCATGTGGAGGTATGCACTCTGCCCAGTGGATTTGCATCACCTCTATTCCAAAGTAATGTTTCCGTTTTTATTTTTGAGATCATTTGGTTTTGGGCTACAATTCTTGGGCTTTAATTTCTTACCCCTCTCTTCTGTCTTTGCAGGTGGACCTTCAGCAGATGCAGGTATCCTGCGACCCAGAACAGGCCTATTCAGAGGGCTGCTGTGAGCTCTCGAGTGTGGTGAGTCAGCTACCATTCAGCAGAGGTTTAGTCCACCTGTTACAGATGTGTGTAATTTCAAGTTCTCCCACCCTCTCCATGGCAGTGTGGAGGCTATGAAGAGATGGGCTTAACAGCTGGAGGACCATCTTGCAAATGCATGAATGGACAACCAGGAATTCAGGGACCTCCAGGAACCAAGGTGAAAATGTAACCCCCAACCCCCCCCCCCCCCCCCTGAGAATGTAACCCCCCCCCCACACACACACACACACACGCACACACACACACACGCACGCACGCACGCACGCACGCACGCGCACACAGACACACACACACACACACACACACACACACACACACACACACACACACACACACACACACACACACACACACTTACATAAATAAAATAGAAATGGTCTAATAGTTTGATATCAATGCTGACATACATTATTTGTATTGATCTGCAGGGTCACAGAGGTCTTCCGGGACACACAGGAGATCCAGGAACTCAAGGAAACTGGGTGAGGGCACTTAACCAGTGATATCTCACAACAGTGTCAAGAAGAATTGTGGTTAATGAGGACAAGTAATGAACAAGCTTTGGAGACTGTATGTGCTCGTGGTGGTGGTGGTGTACAGTATGAGGTCAGTGTTGACTGACTTTACTGAAAGAGCTGAGTAGGCATGCAGCAATTAACCCATTTCACGACTATACGGTATTAACTGCGGTTTAAAACGCCACGGTCTTGTAACCGTAAAGGCCCGCGGCTACACCGAGTGTTTCTGTTCTCATAAAATAATATTTATTACGATAGCAGTGAATGATGCATGACAGAAAGTATGATGAGAATTAACTATTGTTAATAGTCTTTGGTGCTTAGACACAAGGAGATATTGAGATCGAGCTGCATCAGCCCTGAGCAGCAGCCAGATATATCCCCCTGTAGAGTAGATAGATACTGGTGGTGGTGGTGATGGTGATGCCTCTCCTTCTGAAGGCTGAATTATGCTCACCCTGCCGTGAAGGGCGCGTGGGTGGAGCGAGGGGCGGGCGCGTCATATGATGTAAATTTGTTGGGCGTGGTTAAGCGCTAGCTCCAGCGGCCGCTCGCGTTCTGCCTGATTTTTTTTCTAACAGCGCGAGCTTCTCTCCAAACATGGCCGTACTTGAACCATTGAGCCCTGAACACTGAGCTGTGTTTTCGCCACATTTCTTGACCCATGTGGTAGGCTATAAACTTAGATTTGCAACTGTTCGTTTTTAGTCATTTCACCAAGTAAATGTGTTGTGTTGAGAGCATTATTGAGAGAGATTAAAAGCAGCACAGAGTAGTAGGCTATCAGGGCTGAGTAGTAAAAACGGCTTTCAGTAAAAACAAGTTTGGTGAGTCCTTCATGTGCTGATGTGCGGTCGTTTGAGAGTGAAAGCGCACTCAGTACTGCACAGCGTTTCATTGCGACTTTTCACTGGCTGTTCTCACCATTGTACAATACATGGTGATCACTTTCTGAGTATAATGGCATCTGCCCCAGCGCGAGGTCTGCACGGTGACTACGGAGACTCGCGGGGCCCCACCCCCACGGAGCTTTGCTCGAGCATAAGAGCACCTTGAGACTGATGAGACGCCCCTGACTGAAGAATCAGATGACTGATGGGTCTGAGAAGACTGGGCGGAGAGGGGTAGGTGGAGGGTGAGAAGACTGGGCGGAGAGGGCGAGGTGGAGGGTGAGAAGACTGGGCGGAGAGGGGGAGGTGGAGGGTGAGAAGACTGGGCGGAGAGGGGGAGGTGGAGGGTGAGAAGACTGGGCGGAGAGGTGGAGGTGGAGGGTGAGAGGACTGGGCGGAGAGGGGTAAGTGGAGGGTGAGAAGACTGGGCGGAGAGGGGGAGGTGGAGGGTGAGAAGACTGGGCGGAGAGGTGGAGGTGGAGGGTGAGAAGACTGGGCGGAGAGGTGGAGGTGGAGGGTGAGAAGACTGGGCGGAGAGGGGGAGGTGGAGGGTGAGAAGACTGGGCGGAGAGGGGGAGGTGGAGGGTGAGAAGACTGGGCGGAGAGGGGGAGGTGGAGGGTGAGAAGACTGGGCGGAGAGGGGGAGGTGGAGGGTGAGAAGACTGGGCGGAGAGGGGGAGGTGGAGGGTGAGAAGACTGGGCGGAGAGGGGGAGGTGGAGGGTGAGAAGACTGGGCGGAGAGGGGGAGGTGGAGGGTGAGAAGACTGGGCGGAGAGGGGTAGGTGGAGGGTGAGAAGACTGGGCGGAGAGGGGGAGGTGGAGGGTGAGAAGACTGGGTGGAGAGGGGGAGGTGGAGGGTGAGAAGACTGGGCGGAGAGGGGTAGGTGGAGGGTGAGAAGACTGGGCGGAGAGGGGGAGGTGGAGGGTGACTGATGGGTCTGAGAAGACTGGGCGGAGAGGGGGAGGTGGAGGGTGAGAAGACTGGGCGGAGAGGGGGAGGTGGAGGGTGTGAGACTGACAGCAGCAGGAGATGAGCAGGCTGAATGGGGTAGAAAAAGGCATAATAAGAGTAGAGCCATGTGATTGGCTTACAATGAGGGTGAATAGCAACCTGATTGGCTTACAATGGAGATGTGAGGTGATGAGACGCTGCTGTGCTCTTGGTGAAATGAGACCATGAGGCGAACAGCTGATTATTCAATTGAAGTCCGGAGGGCTTATTGTGAGCGTGCGTGCAGATATGATCAGATCATGCACATGATCAGTCACATCACTCGATGGTTGTGGGGCATGACATCATTAGTGGGTATGATGACATCAGAAGTCGGGGGCGTTTGCATGCTCAGTTGATGGGATTGTGTTTGTTTACCAATAACATCATCATCAGACCACCACTCGACAATGATGGCAATGGCGTCATCGCTCTGGCCACCAATCGACGTTTGGGGCTGGGGCGTGACATCAGTCATACCCACAGGACAGACATACATACATACAGTACAGACATACATACATACATACAGTACAGACATGCATACATGCATACAGTACAGACAGTACAGACATGCATACATGCATACAGTACAGACAGTACAGACATACATACATACATACAGTACAGACATGCATACATACATACAGTACAGACAGTACAGACATACATGCATACGTGCCATAATGGACGGAAGGGCGGACAGACACACAAAAGTCAGTTATAGAAATAGTTGCACCGCTTACAAATCTGTTATAATAATCACCACTTACTGTATAGTGATCCATTTGACCTGTCCCAATGTGATCACTGATCACCGATCACTACATGTATTGTAATATAAAATGAGCTGAGCATTAGTGAATTCAGCTCACTGCACAATCGAGTTGAATTGAATGAAATGGTGGAAGTGTTGTTGGTGAGACAGCAGGGAGGGAAGTTGTGGAAAACAGCGCTGGGAGCATAACTGAGAGATGGCAGGATGGAAAGAGATCTGGAAGCAAAGAGCGCTCTCAGCGATAGTAAACACAGGCCGGCCTCCTCGCTCGCTCTCCCAGGCTGCAAACCCCATGTCCCTTTCGCAACAGATCTGGGAGGCAGCCAATAAAAACATGCACCAACGTGGATGTGAAAGTCAATTTGTTTTTTGGTGAGTTCTCAAAAGAGACGTTTACATCTTGAAAGACAGGCCCTGGTTTAGAAGATAGGATTTGAGATCAAGATGGCAAAGGATCATAGTGATCTCTATGGTTTTGCTTTTCCGTTTAAATAAGCTGTGCCAAATGTAATGAATCCCACACACACAGATAGAGAGACACACACACACACACACACACACACACACACACACATGCACACACACACACACACACACACACACACGCACGCACGCACGCACGCGCACGCACGCACACACACACACACACACACACACACACACACACACACACACACACACACACACACACACACACACACACAGGAAAAACAGGCAGTTGAGCAATAGCCATACACTCCAAATGTCTGGTAATGAACAGCATTAGCTTACTTACTATGCTGTGATATTTATATGGTGAGATATTTTAAATGGGGTCCTTGATGAGGTTCCAGGGGGTCATTTACAAGAACACAGGTAGTCTGTTATCTCTCTACGTACAACACAGGTAGTCTGTTATCTCTCTACATACAACACAGGTAGTCTGTTATCTCTCTACGTACAACACAGGTAGTCTGTTATCTCTCTACGTACAACACAGGTAGTCTGTTATCTCTCTACGTACAACACAGGTAGTCTGTTATCTCTCTACGTACAACACAGGTAGTCTGTTATCTCTCTACCTACAACACAGGTAGTCTGTTATCTCTCTACATACAACACAGGTAGTCTGTTATCTCTCTACCTACAACACAGGTAGTCTGTTATCTCTCTACGTACAACACAGGTAGTCTGTTATCTCTCTACATACAACACAGGTAGTCTGTTATCTCTCTACATACAACACAGGTAGTCTGTTATCTCTCTACGTACAACACAGGTAGTCTGTTATCTCTCTACCTACAACACAGGTAGTCTGTTATCTCTCTACATACAACACAGGTAGTCTGTTATCTCTCTACCTACAACACAGGTAGTCTGTTATCTCTCTACATACAACACAGGTAGTCTGTTATCTCTATAAACAACACAGGTAGTCTGTTATCTCTCTACATACAACACAGGTAGTCTGTTATCTCTCTACCTACAACACAGGTAGTCTGTTATCTCTCTACGTACAACATAGGTAGTCTGTTATCTCTCTACATACAACACAGGTAGTCTGTTATCTCTCTACGTACAACACAGATAGTCTGTTATCTCTCTACGTACAACACAGGTAGTCTGTTATCTCTCTACATACAACACAGGTAGTCTGTTATCTCTACGTACAACACAGGTAGTCTGTTATCTCTCTACATACAACACAGGTAGTCTGTTATCTCTCTACATACAACACAGGTAGTCTGTTATCTCTCTACATACAACACAGGTAGTCTGTTATCTCTACGTACAACACAGGTAGTCTGTTATATCTCTACATACAACACAGGTAGTCTGTTATCTCTACGTACAACACAGGTAGTCTGTTATCTCTCTACATACAACACAGATAGTCTGTTATCTCTCTACATACAACACAGGTAGTCTGTTATCTCTCTACATACAACACAGGTAGTCTGTTATCTCTACGTACAACACAGGTAGTCTGTTATCTCTACGTACAACACAGGTAGTCTGTTATCTCTCTACATACAACACAGGTAGTCTGTTATCTCTCTACATACAACACAGGTAGTCTGTTATCTCTACGTACAACACAGGTAGTCTGTTATCTCTCTACGTACAACATAGGTAGTCTGTTATCTCTCTACGTACAACACAGGTAGTCTGTTATCTCTCTACATACAACACAGGTAGTCTGTTATCTCTATAAACAACACAGGTAGTCTGTTATCTCTCTACGTACAACACAGGTAGTCTGTTATCTCTCTACGTACAACACAGGTAGTCTGTTATCTCTCTACGTACAACACAGGTAGTCTGTTATCTCTACGTACAACACAGGTAGTCTGTTATCTCTACGTACAACACAGGTAGTCTGTTATCTCTATAAACAACACAGGTAGTCTGTTATCTCTACGTACAACACAGGTAGTGTGTTATCTCTACGTACAACACAGGTAGTCTGTTATCTCTCTACGTACAACACAGGTAGTCTGTTATCTCTCTACATACAACACAGGTAGTCTGTTATCTCTCTACGTACAACACAGGTAGTCTGTTATCTCTCTACATACAACACAGGTAGTCTGTTATCTCTCTACATACAACACAGGTAGTCTG